>NC_142051.1:41719566-41962066 GCF_982192425.1 Myodes glareolus | reverse complement strand
CAATAAAAATAAATAGCAGGAATGAATTTTCATTTATTAAAAGTAGTTAGCATCCAAACCATCTTCATCCTTTTTCCCCTTGCTTCCTCAGTGGCCAAACATGAGTCATATTCTCTTTCACTAGGAAATGTCTGGAATTTTCAATGTGTTTGTGTTTGTCAGCAATCCACGCCCAGTGCTGTGGAGGTTCCCGGGCTCATCTTTTCTAACTTTTCATCCCAAGCATCCCCTCAGTTTTCCTGGGGTTCTGGGTGCTCGCTTCCTCCTCTCCCATCTCTTTAGTTTTTATAATTTCTTTAGTTTTTATAAATTAAATGTTAGTTGATTATGGTAAGGAGGGAGCCACATAGAAGGAGATATGGGCATGCCATTTCTAATCAGTGACTTATATTTTAGTTGCTCTTCTTTAAAGCAATGTGAATGTTAAAAACACATAGAAAAATAAAACATGATTTCAACTTGTTCTTGCTGGTACCCCTATCAAAAAGCCGTGAGGAGCCAGGAGTGAAGGGACACTTAAGATTAGGAATGATAATAATGAAAATCATAATGACAGCTGACAGTTAGCATGCTCTGTCTCAGGAACTACTCCCTAACGATGGTGAGATTGTTTCTGTAGGTAAGAAATTCATGGTTAATATATTCTGAACATTTATCCAGTTGCTGCAGTTGGCAGACCTGGAGCCAAAGCTCTGCCAGGGTCTAAAGCCTGGGCTTCAATCCTTTCACCTGTAACCTTTGGAAACTGTGTTTCTTGGTCAGGATAGTGTCACTGGGGTCACTCAATCATCCATTCATTCTCACACTTATTTGTTCATGAGGCTGACAACAGCTGTGTCCCCTGCGGTCAACACTATAGAAGCTGCCAGAGAGAAAAAGTCAATGGAGTCTTGTCTTCAACAAGCCCATGGGTCAGAATGAGGATGCCTTCTCTCCGCAGCCAGCAAAATATATTATGGGACATGCCAAAGAACTTACGGGGCTGAAGTATTTATGTGTTTATAGATTTTCTTGCAAAAGATTTACGAGATGTACCATACAACCCTGTTATCCCCCTCCTGGGTGAATTCCCGGACTCTGTGTCCTGCCCCAGAGACACTTTTGCTCAGCCATGTTTATTACAGCTCCACTCTCAGAGCGAGGACATGCAACCAACCTAGCTGTCCATCAACACAAGACTGCACATTGAAAGTGTGGTAATATACACTTTCTGCCTCCCAAGCTGTGGGCTGCACCAACCTTCTCTCTGCTAATGCTCCACTTGGGTGTTCTTTGTTACAGCAACGGCAAGCTAAGACAATCAGTCTCTTAAAACAGCACAAATCCACACATCCCTGGAGGCCAGAAATAACCCCTGTTAAAAACTGAAGTAACCATTCCTGGGGACTGGAAACCCTCACAATGCATGAAACGGACAAAAATCAGACCTACCTGACGAACAGCTGGGCCCAAACACGTTGTCAGCCGCACAGGTTTCACAGGCTGTCCCGCGGAAGCCGTCCTGCAAAACACAGGTGGATGACATCAGACCCAAGGCCACCCCGCGGAACTCCTATGCTAACCAGAAAGCCCCTGGACAACCCATGGATGGTCTGGCCTGCATTTGCCTCTCTAATATGTCTTTCCCCTGGGCCTTTCTTTCCTCAGGTCACTTGAAGTCTTCGTGTATGCCCAGCTCTGTTTTTGTTTTCTAAATTTTCTTTTGCTAAAGGTCTAGCGCCCTAGAGAAGAAAACAGCCAGCCCAAACATGTATAAGTAGGCGGTAAGTGCCGACAGCCCCCTCACCATCTTACCCAAGGATGGCACAAAAACACTTCCAGGTCTGTCCTGAAGGGAGATGAACTCAATCCCCTTTAGAGGGGGTTGTGTTCAATTCTCCCACAGTTTGAGATTTACAGGAGTCAATTGTGTTAGATAAAAAAAAATCCTTCAAAAGTCACAGGCCCGTGGTCGGCCCTGGGTAGCCTAGCAGCTAACAGTAGCAAGATGTGACAACTTTGTACCCATAGACGGATTCATAAGATAGTTCTACAGATGTGACCTCATCTGTCCTCAAAGGAGGTTATTCCGTGGATCAGTCCTCGGGTTTACAGGCAGATATAAAGGTGAGAGGCCGTCTTGTTTCACATTGCAAATTCAATTTATTAACACTGTTACTCTCAGTGACTTGTAGTGTGGGGCTGTAATGTAGGTGGATTAAAGGTAGGAAGCGAGAGGCAGCACATCAGTGGTGGAGCATCTCTCTGAACTTACTCGGCAGGAGCAGCTTCCAGTTCCTTCCATGCCTTCATCGCAAGTGCCTCTGCCATTGCACGGTGACCCTGCTCCTCCTGGGCATTCTGGAATCATCAAATAGATGAGATCCCTTCATTCATTCCAGAATGGGCAAATAAAGGCATGCTGCAAAGGCATGTACCTATAGGCACATGCCACTAGTGTGTTAGTTACCGGGGACAAAAACAAAAACAAAAAAAAAACAAAACAAAAAACAACTGAAGATCCTGTTGGTCTGATCCCAAGCTAGAAGCCCCCTGGACCTACACAGTGAGTTCAAGGTCATCGTGAATCACATAGCAAGATTTCGTTCTTCTAAAAACTGAGACCGGCCCCTGGCTTCCGATCTCTCTATGCCATCTCTTTGCTCCATGTGAGTTCCTGCCACACTGCAATACAGCTAAGATGACCCTCACCAGAGCCAAGCCCCTGCCAGCCCAATGCCTCAACTCCAGATCTGTCAGATCACGATTCATATAATGCTTGTTGCATGCTTAGTGTGTCTTTCTTGGCTGGAAATGGTTTATCTTTGTGTTTTCAGGAGGAAGTAAAATAAGGTTTATCTAGGACAGAAAGGACCAACCAGCAAGGCTTACTTCTAGAGGAGACTCAGTCAGGGTCGGTCTTTACTAAGTGGTCTTCCATTGCTCAGGCCATTGGCCTTCCGGATGTTTGCCTTCAGCTGTGGTGAGCAGGAAGGTCCAGTGGAAATGTTTGTCCCATAGGGGCTTTCCTAAAGCCCCAGCATCAACCACTCTGCAGGAAATGAGACATTTTTCTCTGTAGGAATAACTTTCTCCTGATCCAGCTTATGGCTCACTAGTTTGAAAACTTGTTAGGTAATGTGTCCCCCACAAATATCGGTGTCAAATCCCTTACTTCATTGTGATGGTGTCAGGGGGTGAGGCCTTTTGGAAGTGACTAGGCAGGCAGCAGGGCATGGGGCAGGATCTTCAAAGTCATGACCTCCTCTCCTGGGATCCTTATACAACTGATTCCTCACACGTTTGTGTCTGTCTCTCTTGCTCGTCTCTGATACACAGGGTTGTGGACTATGGTATACATGACTAGAGGCAAGCCTTAACCTATGAGTGACTATGAGCATCATACAGTAGGTGGTCAATAAATGCTAGCTTTTCATGAGTTGGCCAATCCTGAAAGGAGCTTTGGAAAGAAGGTAGCAGGAATATGGGGTAGAGAAAGCCATCATTTGATAGTCTATGTGGGGTCTTTCACTGACACATGAGAACTACTTATTAAAGCAAAAGCGAGCATTTATTTCCAGCATCTGAAACCACTCTGCATCACCTGGGGGCCCCACTGAGAACACAGATAGCAAAATCGGTGCTCTCAGCAACCCTGCCTGAGAGAGCAGGCAGAGAATTCGCTTCAGGGGCACATTCGTGGTGTCTTGTGGGGCTGAAGTGGCTGAGACAATTTTGGGTCATTATCACGGTTCTCTTCGGTCACTGCTGGGGGGGTGGCCTCTGGGTCAAGGCTTTTATTGTAAACTGTCAGCAAACTGCCAGCTGGGATCTTGCCTTAAAATAAGATAATGTCTTTCCTGCCCAGCAAGAGACAGGGGCCTCCCTGGAGCCTTATCTCCTAAGGGGTTGTTGAGGCCAGGCGGCTTTAGCTCATTGTGCAGCAGTAGCTGAAGACATGTCCTGGTATTCCAAACATCGCTGTAGCTGGAACTGTCTGCCTGGAAAACGGACGCCAGCTAAGTTCCTCATGTGAACTCAGCATTATTTATCCCGCAGTGCTTATACAAAGCGGCAGAAGAGAATGGCTCTTGACCCATAGATCTGTTATGTATTTGTAAAGCATATGGCGCCTAGCAAGGTCTATGGAGTGGGAAGGGAACTAGGGAGTGTAAGCAACAGGACAAAAACTGGTCTCATGGAGCATAGCAGCGCTGAGCTGGAGACAGAAAAACTGAAATCCTTTCTCCTTTGGGGGCTGCAGAGATGGTTCCACGGCTACGATTGTTTACTGCTTCTGCAGAGGACCTGGGCTCTGTTCCCAGAACCCTTACCTGGTGGCCCACAACCACCTGTAACTCCAGTTCCAGGGGGATCCAACAACCTCTTCTGGCCTCTGTGGACACCTACATGCATGTGGTGTGCATAAATTTGAACAGACGAACACACATACCCGTGCAACACATATAACAGCTGAACACGCATACACATACAACTAACCAAATCTTGAAGAGACCGTTTCTCTTTGAAGTAGACTGCTAGGATCACAGCCAAGCTTTGATATGTGTGGCTCCTCTGCCCACGTTCAGATTCTGTTACTTGAGTTGTACAAAACATTTGCATTCATGACTAAATTTTAAAAAAGGGTGGACTCCATGTCAGGTAGGATATTAGCTACTCAGTGCCAAATGTGGTGGTGCATGTCTGTAAGCTGACCAGTCTGGAGGTTGAGGCACGAAGATTGCCTGGGCTTCAAGGCCAGCCTGGGCTACACAGTGAGGGCTAGGATAGCCTGTGCTACAGAGCAAGATTCTTTTTTTTTTTTTTAAAAAAAAAAACCTCTGCAGTTATTAGTTTATTAGTATCATCCGGTACGCATGTTCAGTATTTCTCCTCAAATTACATAAACAAACGCAAATATAAAGAACCCAAGTCAAAATTATATAACAGCACTCCATCACAAAAGCGCATAAAATTACAAGAATGCAGAGCAAGTTTTTTTTTCAAATGTGATTAAGTTGCCTAGTTAAAAATATGATTCTCTATATTCATGTTTGAAAAAGTGGCAGCAATTTTAATTAGGATGAATCAGATAGAATTGAAGTAAAAGCGTCTCCTCTGTTAGGAAGCTATTTTCCCCCTCGCTGTGAATGCATGCCTTATTCTTATTTTAGAAGATGATGGGTAATTTGGTTTTTTTCCCCCCACTTTGCTCTTGGTGTTTTCTGAGCTTGCAGAACTGATCAGTTATCTCCAGAACCAGACATGACAGAAGCACTTCTCACAGGGAGCCAGAGATGCTGCGGATGGATGTGGATGTGCTTGTTGTCACACCGTGAAGGAAGCGGGTACCCCATCTGCCTCCAACGCAAGGTCATAGGGGGGATGGGAGCATACTTCCTCAGACTAGGGAGACGGACCTGAGTCAGCAGCCCCGAACTGGCCTTGTCCTTGCAGAAGTGTAAAGTGATAGCCAAAATCAGGCCTGCCATGGTCACAAGTGGGCATGGTAAAGCAGGCGGTAAAGGAAAGGAATTATCTTCTTCCTGAACTGAGGGAAGGAAGGAAGCCTTTTGTGACTCTTGGCATGTTTGGGACATGAAGATAAAGGGAAGAACCTTTTGGCCTCACTAGTGAACAACAGAATTGATGATAGGCATCCATTTTCATGTTTCACCTCTCTGACCATGGACCTGTTCTCAGAGGAAATGCCTGAGCATTCGCAGAAGATTTTTTTTTTTTTTTTTTTTTTAGTACTGTTGATCCTGGGGGAGAACCCTGAACCCTGCCATGTTTGCTAGCACGTGGTACAGCGTGACAATTGCTAAGGATCTGAGTCCTGCTTGCAGTTTGTGCTGTAGAGGATGCCTACAGTGGATACAAGGTTCAGAGGACGGCACCATTTTATTTATTTTAAATATGCTCTTGCGTAGCCCATGTGTAGCCTGCCATCTTCCCATTGCACATGGTATACTAACTTTCCTGGTCCATCTCAGACAAGGCTTGTTCTTGTCTGCACCATGTCTGGTCAATAATGGCATTGCTTTAGTGTTTCTGAGGCCGAAGGGTAAAGCGAATATAAGCGCTCTTCCTAGTCTATCAGGAAGGCGATGAGAAGTGGATACACGGTTCTGTTTGACACCAAAAGCCACCCCCGAACTCTGGAAGCATGGGAAGTACCGTAAATATAACTGACTTCAGCACTCAAGTCTAATACGTTAGCGATCTGGGAATACACAGAGCCACAGGAGGGTCTGATGCTTGGTACAACTGCAACTTGGCACAAGTTAGATTCTCCTGGGAATAGAGCATCAATGGGGGACTGTCCACATTGGCTTGGCCTTTGTACTTGTCTGTTGGGGGGATGGTCTCAAGTTAATCAGTGTTGGAAGAGCTGACACCCTGTGGGTGATGCTATTCCGTAGGCAGGGGATCCTGCCTGAGGCGGAGGGAATAAAGCTGAGCTCAAGCGAGCAAGCCAGCACACACAGAGCTCCTTCTTCCTGCTCCTGACTGCATATTTGATTAACTATTCGAGTCCCTGACTTGAATTCCCCACAATGATGGGTATAATCTGGAATTTTAAGATAAAATAAATTCCTTTCTCCCCCCGGTTGCTCTTTGTTAGAGTATTTCATCATGGGAACAGAAATGAAATCAGAACACAGAGTAAGGCTGGAATAGAGCAACTCATAGAATGGCTGGGATGCCTAAATCCCAAAGCTTTGTCTTTCTAGGGAAAGAAACATACTCCAGGCATTGACTAGGGAAGATGGGAAAAACAAGAGAGGAGTCAGAGACACCCCAGGTTCCTCTCCCCTCCTCTTCCCATAACAAGGTCTGTTTTAGGAAGAGGACAAGATGGAAGCATAGGAGCCTTTGGGGCCTGTTGTATCACTTAGCATCCTCAGCCTGCTTTGCTGTACTAACCAGTATTACCTATTCATAGCGGGCTGGGCCCTCTCATTTAAATTATCAACCAAGGAAATTCCGCATAGATTTGCCTATAATAGGCTGATCTGTGGAAGGCATTTTCTCAATTGAGAACCACTCTTTCCAGATATCTCGAGCTTGTATCAAACTGATGAACGAAATCAACCAATCAACCAACCAATCAAAACACCCCAATGGTATGCATATGATTTCCTATAACCCCATACACAGTTTCTCACACTAGGTCTTTTAAGGTCAACACTATAGTTTTTGATATATAAAATCTTTGGATGTAAAATTTTAGAATGCTTCATGACTGGTTTTGATCATGGATAAAGACAATAGCAACATTCTTTGAGATGTTGTGATAAAGCTTCTTAAGAAAAACTATGTTTGGTGTCATAACTTCCCAATGTTTTTTCCTCAAACATTGCCTTTTCATATATGCATATACATACATATGTGTTATATCTACACATAAACATATGATCTCCATGATACATGTGTGCATGATATATGTATGTTTTTCCAGTTGTATCTTTTTATGACTTACAAAAGATTTTTATTTTCTTTTGTTCTTTCATTGTCTCCTTTTCTCTTTGGAGACAGGATCTTGCTCTATATCTTAGGTTGGTGTAAAATTTGCCTTGCATCCCAGGTCAGCCTTGAAATCCTGATTCTCTTGCCCCAGTCTCTGGAGTACTGGAACTATTGGAATATGCCAGTAGGCTTGGTTCCAAGGGATTGTTTTGAAGAGAGTTCACTAACTGTAGCAAGCTGATTCCCGCCTAAAAGCTGATGGGGAAAGAGAGATTTTCTACATGTCTCGAAAATCATACACACATTCTTCTTTCACAGGCCTCCTCCCTGTCACATTTCTGTAAACTGGAGAAACAAGTTTCAAAATCCGAAGATTGCGTCACTTACCCATGCAGTGTGGACCCCAGTGGCCTGGGCAACATCGAGGTTGTAGGTAGTCCTTCCTACATATGTGTCGGCATCCAGGGACAGACAGAGAGTATGATCTGATCTCAATCGAATACCTTGGAGAATTAGCAAGCATATGCATCAGTTAACCCAGGAATTCCCCGAGTGAGAGCATCTTTGCCATGACTCTCTTCTCCTATTAAGAGCCTACCAAGGTTCAAGGTTAAAATTATATGGCTTGCTACAAAGAATGTTTTGTACTCTTCTGATAAGGGTCAAGAAGAGCACTTGGTTGTATGCACCCCAGCTACTATTATTACTACCACACACACATGCACCCACCACATGTATGCACTTGTATACATGTGTGCACACCAAGATTTTTCATGGATGCTGCTCATTTTAGAATGGAAGACTGGCCTGTCATTCATTTATGCTAGAACAAGCAAAAACAAAACCTAATTGGCTCTTTTGTTTTATTTTACTTTGAATTTTTGATGTTTTAAGGAATCACTTTATAGAGGTATGGTTAACATACAAACGCTGAACCTTTTTAATGCATACAATTCAATGAGCTTAGAGGTCAGCATACCTGTAACACGTGACGTCAGCACTTAGAGGTGAGCACACCTGCAACATGTGACATCAGCACTTAGAGGTCAGCACACCTGCCACACCATGATGTCAGCACTTAGAGGTCAGGACACCTGCCACACCGTGACGTCAGCACTTAGAGGTCAGCACACCTGCCACACCATGACGTCAGCACTTAGAGGTCAGGACACCTGCCACACCATGACATCAGCACTTAGAGGTCAGGACACCTGCCACACCATGACGTCAGCACGTAGAGGTCAGCACACCTGCCACACCATGACATCAGCACTTAGAGGTCAGGACACCTGCCACACCATGACGTCAGCACTTAGAGGTGAGCACACCTGCCACACCATGACGTCAGCACTTAGAGGTGAGCACACTTGCCACACCATGACGTCAGCACTTAGAGGTGAGCACATCTGCCACACCATGACGTCAGCACTTAGAGGTGAGCACACCTGCCACACCATGACGTCAGCACGTAGAGGTCAGCACACCTGCCACACCATGACATCAGCACTTAGAGGTCAGGACACCTGCCACACCATGACGTCAGCACTTAGAGGGCAGCACACCTGCCACACCATGACGTCAGCACTTAGAGGTCAGGACATCTGCCACACTATGATGTCAGCACTTAGAGGTCAGGACATCTGCCACACTATGATGTCAGTACTTAGAGGACAGCACACCTGCCACACCATGACGTCAGCACTTAGAGGTGAGCACACCTGCCACACCATGACGTCAGCACTTAGAGGTGAGCACATCTGCCACACCATGACGTCAGCACTTAGAGGTCAGGACACCTGCCACACCATGACATCAGCACTTAGAGGTGAGCACACCTGCCACACCATGACGTCAGCACTTAGAGGTCAGGACACCTGCCACACCATGACGTCAGAACTTAGAGGTCAGGACACCTGCCACACTATGATGTCAGCACTTAGAGGTCAGCACACCTGCCACACCTTGATGTCAGCACTTAGAGGTCAGGACACCTGCCACACTATGATGTCAGCACTTAGAGGTCAGCACACCTGCCACACCATGATGTCAGCACTTAGAGGTCAGCACACCTGCCACACCATGACGTCAGCACTTAGAGGTGAGCACATCTGCCACACCATGACGTCAGCACTTAGAGGTCAGGACACCTGCCACACCATGATGTCAGCACTTAGAGATCAGGATACCTGCCACACCATGACGTCAGTACTTAGAGGGCAGCACACCTGCCACACCATGATGTCAGCACTTAGAGGTCAGGACGCCCACAATCCCATGATGTCAAGCTCCTCGAAGGCACACCTATTACTTCCATTCATCTCACTGCATCCTCTCTTTCTCTTTGACAAGAACACTAACCCACAATCCCCCATCTTTGCAAACTGTACCCACACAGTTCCAAGTCGACATTGTTGTCTCTATCGATTAACTCTGTTTTTATAGCATCATGTGATCACACTAGGCAGACGTGAATGTAAAACATTGTTGTGTAACAATGCCAAGGTTTCATTTCATTTGTGTTAAAAACAGTAATTGGTCATTCTTGAATTAAAAATGAACTCCTTAGGCCGGAAAATGGCCTAGTGGGTAAAGTGTCTCCCATACAAACATGAGGAACTAAGTCTGGGTATCCTGTACCCACGTAACAAGCTGGGCACCGTGGTGCCCTGCACCGTAGTGCTGGGGGAATTGGAGACCAGAGGCTTCCTAGAGCTCTCTGGGCAGCTATCCCAGCTGAATCAGTGAGCTCCAGCCTCTGTGAGGGGCATTGTCTCAACATGCAAGATGGACAGCGATTGAGGAACACATGAATGTCAACTTCTGTCCTCACACATGACTAACACACACACACACACACACACACACACACCACACACACACACTCACCCAAAACACATAAATACCCACAAACATGTACATGTGCATATAACACATAAATTAAAACTTAACTCATTGAACAGTGCCTAATTTCTAAGTTGGTTAGCTGAGTACATTAAGAATTATGGTTGCCTTTGAGCCTCCTGGCTACACCTGTTAGCGCAGACACACATGTCCCCTTCTGAGAGGACCAGCCTTGAATTAGGAGAGTTCTGGATCAGAAGTGACTTTCAGGAATGTAATACAGACAGTCCAACAATGCTATTTTTTTTTCTATCTTACACCTTTGGGTTCTAGTTAGTATCAGGCTTCACAGCTTATTAGCAAAATAAATACCAGACCCAAGGCTTAACAAATTTATTTTGCTTTTGAGACAGGATCTTGATATGTAGGTAGTCAAGGCAACTTACAGTTGTTCAAACTAGAATCCTGTTTATCTATCTATCTATCTATCTATCTATCTATCTATCTATCTATCTATCTATCTATCTATCTATCTATCTATCCATCCATCCATCCATCCATCCATCCATCCATCCATCCATCCATCCATCTATCTATCTATCTATGGTGTGTGTGTGTGTGTGTGTGTGTGTGCGCTGCGTGCACATGAGTGTGTAGGTATGCATGCTTATGCTCATGACCTGAGGCCAGGCCAGGATGTCAGGTGCTTTCCTCTGTCACTTTCCACCTTGTCCCCTTGAGAGAGGGTCTCTCACTGGCCTGGAAACTTGCCATTTGGGCTAGGCTGCCAGCCCAGCCCAGGGACCCATTTCTCTCTGACTCTCAATGCTAGGTCACAGGCACCCGTAGCTACACTTGGTATTTTAAGTGAGTGCTGGGGGGTTTGACCTCAGCTTCTCATGTTCACAACTCCACTGAGCCATCTCCCAGTTCTAGAACCATTTCCAAAGAATCCAGACTCCAATATAAAATAGAAGGGTAAGAAGAGGAGAGTGTGTATGTGCAGCACAATTCTGTATTTAAACGTGAGTCAATAATCACAAAGATTCAGATTCAAGTCCATAGATTATGAGTTACCTAAATTGGGCTCAGTATAGTCTTAGAGTAAGAGAGAAATCCTGGAGCTACTGTGCAGTGTGTGAGACAGGATGTTCCAATTGGGAGTCACAATTCTTAGGGTACCAAAAACACAGACACGGTTATAATCTCATAATGAGTACCTGCAATCTCGAACCCCAAAAGAGTCATTGGTAATCTTGATGTAACCATCTGGACACTTGGCTACATAATTAGCTGAGCAGCCTTGGCACTCCGTCCTGATTGTTAGAAAAGACTTCTTATCACACCTTCTCGCCTGTGCAAATGCAACAAAGAACACCGATTCCCGTTATCAGAGCCTTGCGAAGTACCTGGTATGACTGCTTGTCCACCTGCTTCATCTCACTGCAGTCAGGAGTGGCAACGAGGTTACTGCCATCAACTGGCTTTGTAGTGCGAGATTCCACAGGGCATCACATCCGGCTTGAATCCTGGAGTGTCAGCACCTAGACTTTGATCGGCCTTTTGGGACTGCTACTTTTTGTTTGAAAGGCTTACTTCTTATCTGAAGGATTTGGAGCCTTTGCAAAACTTAGTTATGAGAGAGAGCTTGGAAAACCAAGACGTCTCAAAGCTGAGAACTGCTTGGGCAATTTTTTTTTTTTAATGCTCTAGAAATTGACTTGCTAAGAGGTGTAAATTGTGAACAATAATTTTATTTTTTGAAGCAACGGGCACTTAGTTTATCAGAAACTGATTCCCCTGCTGTTTGACTAAACCTAAAATTCACCCCGGTGGGACCCTTTTCTTCCCTGGGCCCATGCTAAACAGAACACTGACATGACTTATCTGGCAGGAGTGCTGGGATCAGGGATCAGGGAGCAATGTCTGCCATGGCTGAGTGTGTGGACGCGGTACGGTTTGGGCTAAACACATGCACCATGCCTCGTCTGGAACCTGGAGCCTTACAAGGCAGGGGAAGGCTACTACTCATAGTTACCAAAATGAGGAACCTGAGCTCTCCTGCAGAGGACCCGTTTCAAGGGGGCTAATGTTACAGTGGGTTATTCAAGACCAGTTGTTCATAGATCGATTGTCTTCAAGGATACTATTTCTGATACTATTGCTTCCCCAGGAATGTCTGCTGTGGGGCTAGTGCTGTACTAAGAGGTTTTGGGGGGCGGTTTCTGTTCTAGAGAGATCTGCAGCATTTAGATTTCAACACAATTAGAAAGCAGGCAGCATGAGATCAAAGGTGTTTTGTTTATTGCTATAGCCCAAGCCCTCAGAATGTTGACAGGACACATGGAGGCGATGTCCAGCAAATATGTGTCGATTCGATTAACCCACTGGGGACATCAGACAGGTACATTAGGAGCAGCTATTTGATGACATAATGTGGTCCAGCATTAACTGCTTAACTGAACGATACAGGCAGACTTTGGTCCCTTGTTGCTCCTGATGTTGGAGTTGACCCTCCTGGATAGAGCTCCCTATCTTTCAAGCTTCCTTAATCTCTCTATCAAATTTAGTTGGGAGACAAAACCTCAGAGACCAAAGTGGAGTCTGGATCAAGTTTTGCACCTTGTAAAGTGTGCGGCCTTGAGTGAGCTCTCACTCTTGTCATTAGCTGTTGAAGGGAGACATTAGCTAACTCTCTGGGACATGCCAGATGCAAGCTGCCTGGCCCAGTGCCCGGATGAACGTAGTAACGGATGACAGCTCCTGAGGCTCTTTTCTGTCCGTCCTCAGAGTCTGGTGGTGATCTGGCCCCACAGGGATGCTCTGCCTAGGCTAACTAACCATCCTAGATCCTTCAAGGGCATCTCTCTCTTCATCGTCTCTCCCACAAACCCCACTCATTCCTTGTCTTCAAGTCTTCCAGCAGTTTGCTATTGTTTATAGTTTTGAGAGGGCATTCTAAGTAACCACACCCCACCTCACACACACTAGGTGGCCAATGATAGCCTTGAACTTCTGATCCTTCCTCCCAAACACCGGTGTGGTCCGTCACAGCGAGTGTGTGTGGATCCAGGGATAGAACCCGCGTTCTTGCGAAGGCTAGACAAACGCTCTACCGGTGGAGCTGCAAACCCAGTGCCCCCGTTATGAGTCTTTGCTCTCTATTTAAGATTTCCAGGCAGTACAGGGCCGTGTCTCATACTTCTTTGTCCTCATAGCACCCGTTAGGTGTGATGGAAACATCATTGTCACCTCTAAATTCATCAGAAAGTAGAAAGTCTGCAGGGGAAGACACCTTCCAACACAGTATGACTGTGTCGACTCCCAAAGATGCCATTTGCATTGCTCCGGGGAGTAGGGCAAGGGTCACAGCTCTCATTGCAGGGGTGTGGACTGAAGATAGTTTGGAATACTTAGCGACTTTCCCAAAGTCACATACGAGTTATCAGCCTCCCAATTCCTGAACTAGCCCTCTTCGCAAGCACCCAAGCGACACAGAGATAAACAACCTCTACTTTGACTAACAATCTTCCATTTGGTGATCATTGTGACCCAATGTGCCCCTGGCTGTTACCTATAGAATACACAACACTCCCTTTAACTGTTGTGGCATGATTCACCTTTTCTAAAAGTAGGGTTTAATTTACACTGGGGTTTCTCTTTGGATTGATGGATAAGTTGAGGTCATATTGATTTTTCCTTCTTAATATGTCCACTTTGATTCTCTTTTAAAGCCATTCTTTGGGCTGGGAATGTGGGCCAGTTCATAGAATACTGGCCCAGCATGCCCAAAGCCCAGGGTTCAATTCTCAGGATTGCATAAAACCGTGAGTTTGTGATGCAGGCCTAGAATTCTGCCACCCAAGAAGTGGAGGCAGGAGGATCAAACATTCAAGGTCATCCTCAGCTACCTAGCAAATTTGCAAGATATTTTTTTGCAAGATATATTTGTCCGACTTTCAAATTACTGTTTTCAAATGGACTGACTCATTTTATAAACTTAAACCAACTGAAGAAGAAACTCAGCTTTGACCAGCAGTCAAGGCAGGGGGCCTGCACAGAAGTAAGTCCTCTCCACACTGAAGTTAACGGTGGCAGCAATTTCTACCATTGGCAGAGCTGTGTCTTGGGAGCGATGGAAACTTGGAGGGGTTAACTTGCTTGCTTAAGGCTGGTGTAGTGGGCAGCCCTGGGGCCCCTCCTCTACCATCTTGTGAAGTGGCAGATTAGATGGACCCTCCTCTAACTTTTGGGCTGGAGAGGCACACATCGTGTTATCTGCCATGTTCTCTGGAAAGAGCCCTCAAAGCGCAGCCGGAGTGGACTTGCTGCCGCTGCATCCATCTGCTGCTGAGATCAGACACTCCAAACCCATCTTAAAATAAATTGCCTGAGGTTTCTACTCACCGAGATTCAACCTCATCCTGCGATGGTACCTGTGTGATCCTCTCTGGGGTCCCTCGTACTGATGCAGTGAGTGAGGCCCCCAGAGAGGTCACCGTGGTCCTCCACTACAGTCTGAGGAAGGCAGAAGGCACGTTGCCAGTGCCTGACGGGTTTTGGAAATGTTTCTCATGCTTGCTTTCATCAACAAGACACTATCAATCTACCCTGGAATTCCCCTGGGCATCTGCCCATAGCCGCACTTGGCTAGTATATTTGGGAAGATGGGGTGTGAGGTACCCACAATGATCAGGTGGTCCAGACAAAACAGCACACAGCTTTGCAGGAAAGAGAAACGTTAGGACTAAACTCAGAGATTCCAACCGCAGAGTCAGCACAGCAGATGAGAAAGAGCCAACTCGGTCCACCCCAGAAGGACAGCATCTCACCTTGAGAATCTTAGTCTTGGAAGTTTTCTTTTGATTTTTATGAAGTCCAGGCAGGGCTTTTTGCCCAAGATTATGCGAGAAAACAAAACCATCTAGAGCACAGTGTGAAAATTAACAAGGAAAAATGCAGGAAAGTTTCTCTTACCGGTTCTGTGGCTTCGGCTGGGGTGCAGGTATTTTGCACAGCCAACCCCAGGAAGAGGGGGATTAAAGGCAGCAGCAGCATGCTGAGCAAATGCTGGCTCCTTCCCATGCCGGGCCAGGTCAGGGCCATTTAGCTATTTTACCTTGCTTTGCTGAGTGCCCGGGGAACTCTTTCTCATGTCTGTGTCTACTCTTAAATCCTTCCCTTTCCCTGGTCAGAAAGCAAAGGTAGCTGAGGCCTGGCTGACGGTCCACAGGAGCTGGAAGTGGCCACTCTGAGCTGTATATAAGTCCTGGCTGAGTGACAGGATTTCCTGAGGGGCTGAGGCAGAGACCCAACTGGGATTTCTGTGCCTTGCGAAATTCCCAGGGATGGAGAGCTCCCTCTCCTATTGCTAGGACTACTGGACCTGCCTGCTGCCCTGTTGTCCTTTCTATGCCACACCGTGAGTCATCCTGGGCCTGTCTGTTCCAACACATAGGTTCAGATTTTCTGTAGTGTTGTATGTGTTGTATGGGCATGTGTGTTCATCTGTTAGAATTTATGCACACCACATGCACGTAGGTGTCCACAGAGGCCAGAAGAGGGTGTTGGATCCCCCCTGGAACTGGAGTTGCAGGTGGCCAGAGCAATGAAATGTTGCAAAATGCTTGGTGTTAGGTTCACCTGGGTGTTTTTTGTGTCTGTTCATTATGCAGAATTCTTGGCCAGAGTGTAAAATATTTTCCTCCTTCAAATCTGATTGTAATTTTGAAACAAAATGATGGCTTTTTATATTTTAAATATAGAATTTATTAAAAGGAATTTTTAATATTTCTTCTTTAAAAAATCTCGTCTTTAGTTCTGACCTACTGATTAATATTGCATTCTTTTTTTCTTTGCCCGCCTCTTTCCCAGCTTTGGGTGAGAATATCTTGTGTTTTTATAAAGCAAAGGACACATTGAGGTAAACTGAGATTGGTACAAAGTTTCCACCTTCTTTAAACAGAAGTCTTCTCTGTTTAAGGATTTATTCAGGTGAAACTCCAAATGACATTTTGTTTGGCTGATATACGTAGGTGCTCGCCTGAGTATCTTTATTTGCTCTGATTAGATAGATTTTTTTTATAACCACTTAGTCACTCAACAAACATTTATCGAACACTACATACTCTGCTGGCTTCTGAGAACAGGGAACTGGATAAATCATACTCATTCATGATAGCTTCTAGTACACGTGTGTATACACCGTCTCACTTAAATATTACAATTTTGGAAAACAAAATGGATAAGGAGTGTGATCTTGGCTTGACAGGTATGACAATTCAGTGCTTTATTTATGGTCAGTAAGGTGACGTGGGGGTGTAGTAGCAATGCATGTCCTGGTGTTCTTACCCTGGCCAGGTACTCTGCCAATGCAGGCAGCCACCACTGTAGCATCTGAGGTTTAAGTTAAGAATGATCTGTGTCCCGTATAATCCAGTTATAATCCAGTAAGGCTTAATCAAACTGGCTGCTGTCTCTTTGTTGTCTCACAGAGGCACGGCCACAGAGACCCTGTGGTTGATGCTGGACACGCCTGAGGCACACGTATTATCTTAGGCCAGTCTGCATAGAGAGCTGTTGGCTAGCTAAGGCTATATAGTGAGCCCCTACAACCAAACAACAACTATGGCCGACGTTCTCATCAGTGCGTATCAGAACTGAGAGTGATGGATTACCCAGACTGCTAGCCCATTAGCCAGTCTACTGGCTTTGCCATCCCGTCATGGTATAACGTGGGCAAATTAGATCACCTGAAGCTTCAAGTTTTATGTAAAGGGACATGCCTATGCAGGCATGTCCATCATGTGAGTTATGACCTGAATGTAGCTGAAGATAGCTATGAATTCAGCCCAACGCAAGCATGCTACATAGTTGAGGTTGACCTGGCATTCTTGGTCTTCTTGCCTCTGTGTCCAGAGTAGGTTGGACTGAAGGTGTGTGCCACCTGGCCTGACTATTACCCTGATGATCCACCTACAAGTCAGGTGTGATTGCTTCAATGCCTCACAATTACGGCACCAAAGGGAAAGTATCCTAGGATGTTGAACAGGCAAAATAACGGGAGCACACTGGGGCTGAAGAGTTCTTGCCATGCTGGGGTTTTGCTCTTAGTATTTCACCAGCCTCTAGAGGCTCAACCAAACCGAGCAGGCCCTCTCCAAAGTCAAAGGTCAGCTAAAGACATCTGAACATAGACTCGTTTAGCTTCAAGTGTTATTAGGAGCTACCTCAGAATGTACATCTTCACAGAGAGACAAGTTTTTAGTTTATTACCATTTCTTGGGGAACTGTTGTTTTTTAAGGATATTATGGGGTATCACATGCTGAGATTCCAGAGGCTGCCAGTCTCAGCTAGAAATGCTTACGTCTTGGGTAGGATGCACACTGGGGCCAAGGCACTGCCTGCGGGTGAGGCCTCCTATAAGGCATAGCAGGATGAAGGCGCCTTGGACAAAGGTCCTTGCCTGTGTCTGGCCCTGTGCTCTCCTGGTTCCTCAGTGTGATGTTCTACTCTAGTAAATCAATGCATCGGTTGTGAGATGCTGACATGGCTGGGGGATTTCCTGAGCACTCACGGGATCCTGGCTTTTCGAGGAGTCAGCTTTCCTAAGCGGGGGATGTATCCAGCACGTGTGTCCTTGCTCTCAAGGCCCCTTCCTTTTCCTCTGTTAGTTTAGATCTCTGCACACAGCAAACCTTGGTCTCTCTCTCTCTCTCTCTCTCTCTCTCTCTCTCTCTCTCTCTGTGTGTGTGTGTGAGTTTTATTTTTTCCTTTTAGTGAAAGCCAGTCAGCTGGTCTTGCGGTAGACAAAATTGTAAAGGAGGCAAAGTTTCTTTCAATTCCAGCGCTCCATGTCCTTCTCTGTATTTTTCTTCTTCTCATTCATTCAATCATTTAATCAACCAGTAGACAGTGGGCACATAACCATTCCTACACCACTTTTCTGGCATGCATGTCAGCCCACGGCAGTCAGGGCTTATTTAGCACATAGGAGTAGCCGACGGTATGCATGCCAGTTCATGGCAGACAGGGATGATTTAACACACAGGAATAGTGAAAATAGTGAATATTTACCACCCAGTTGCTCCAGCGTTTGCTTTAAACAAGCCTCATATAACTCAGGCAGATCTTGCATTCATCCTTTTGCGTCCAGCTCCGAGGTATGGGATTACAGGTGTGCACCATCATACCCAGCTCAGGTAATTTTCGTTTTTTTTTTTTATCAGAAATATCAGCAGCTGCCACTGAGTCTACCATTAACTGGTGGAATCCTATCACAAATCCAGTAACTTCTTCCTGTCTCCACCATTTCCCCTTGAATGAGACCACGTGATTGCTTGCCTGTGTTATGGTAGTAGCATCTGCCTTGGTCGCCCTCCACTCTTTACGATCCTCCTGTAAACAGTGCTCACTCAGAGATCTCTGTTACAGATATAAGTAAAACCACGTGGCTGCTGTCTTGTTTGTTGCCACCTGTCTGGCCCCTCTGAAGCACCAGGTCTAGGATGACATCTTTCTACATGTCTCCTTCTGTGCGCGGCTAGCTGATGCACTGTTGTGAATGAGTCCACACGTATCTGTTATGTGTTCTGCCCTTTGCACTGGGTTATTTAATCCCCTAAAAGTCCCCATAGGAAGCACACTGTTATGTCTTTACAAATCAGAAAGCCGAGGCAAGTGGAGATCTCCAACTAGGCCAGTTGCAAAATTGGTGGATCAGTCAAACAGAAGGAAATCTGATATTGGAATGATTCAAGGCCAGGCTCATTCGTTGGCTAGGAGTCTACCCATTAGAACAAGAAATTAAACCCCTATTACATTAAAGCTACAGGTTTTTATTTGACTATTCTTTTTCTAAAGTGGCCTGGTGAAGTATATACAGGGAAGGAATAATAGCAGGCAATCTGGGACTGGGAATAGGGTCATCGGCATAGCTAAGAATGGGGAAGGGATGGCTTCCCAGAGGAAAGTCAGGTTCATTCAAGGAGTGAAAGAAGATACTGTGTCCGAAGTAAATGATGGGGGCATATCTGGGAGTGAAGACTCCCCCTCCTCCAAATCAAGATCTGATATGGGATTTCCCTCTGTATGCTACAAAGATCCCCTCTCCAAATCTCTCAATCAACATCATCGTCCAGTGTTGACCTCCTTGCCGAGTTAATCTTCCGACAACTGGTTGACCACTCTACTGCCCATTCAACTGCCTTTTTACCTTTTAGTAGGGTCTTGTTCTGTAACCCTGGGATTAACTATGGAGTCCAGCCTGGCCTCAGATTTACGGTGATCCTCTTGCATCAGCCTCCCAAGTGCTGGGAACACAGCCTGTGCCGTCAGACTCGATTCATTCATCTGGTCTTGCTCGGGGACCCTGTGCACCTGACGACGTACTAGACTCTTGGGGATAGGTGTAGCGCTCAAAGATAAAGCTAGGCTTACCCCACGCCATGGAGGACATGGCTGAGCACACGCTGCCAGACTAGGAACACTGATAGAAATTTTAGCTCACAGTTGCATTAAAACTCAACAGTGCAGCCCATCCTAAATCCTAAGCAAACCTGAAGCAGCTTTGGTCCAGGTTTTGCTCTCTATGTGCTCGTGCGTGATCTCTGAACATAGAGGTCCACTTTCTCATTCTATTAATGAGCTCAGCAGGATTGCATTCTATTGACGAGCTCAGCAGGATTGAGGACCGCGTGAACCTGCTTCCTTTGCTCTGCTAGAGATAAGAGCATCCTTTAGTCTTTTACAATCATCTTTCCCCTTTGCTCTCCGTTCTCCACATGACCTCAATGTAAAATCCAACATACGTTCTGCAGTTACCAGCTTCCCCTGTCCCTCCCCCTACTTGAACAGAACATAGAACACTTGGACCCTACTGGCCGGAACCCACTATTATTGTCTAATTTCTGAGCAATATTTATGTTCCATTCTTTCCCAACAATGGTTTAAACAATTCTCCAGGGCAGTAACAGGGCTCACACACCAGTATGAGGTGGTCGCGGCTTCATGACAATCATTCAACTGTTTCCTGTTTCTTCGTTTATTCAGTTATTTCATTTTTGAAAAAGAAAACAAAACGACACTAAAAAAAAACCCCAAAACGAAAAAGATTGTTTCCTGTCACCACAGAATCGTAGGGTCAGATGCCGTCTCTTAACCCACTGCATTCTCTTCAGACTTCAGGTCAGCAAACTCTCTGTGAAGAACCAGAGGGTAAAATTGTAGGCTTGATAGGCCATAATGTATCTGGAAGCTGCATCATTTTCTTGTGACGTGATCAACAACCAGAGCTAATGTAAAGATAAATGAATGGGTTGTGTTTTGATAAAACACTGTTTACAAAACGGGGGGGGGGGAGTTTTCCCCTGTGGGCGTTAAATCGTGAACTCCTGTTTCAGAGCTAAGTTGTGACCATGTTTTCTCTCACCTCCCCACCCCCACCCTGTAAGCTTCATTTTCTTTTCCCTCTTAAAGTTTCATAGCAGAGGAAGGCACAGAGCTCCATAGCTTTAACCCCAGAACTCACGAGGCAGAGACAGACAGATCTCTGAGTTTGAGGCCAGCCTGGGCTACAAGGAGTTCTAGGCTAGTCAGCACTACATAATGAGACCCTGCCTCAACTAAACAGGCAGAAGCAGGTGGGGGTCATCAAATAGGTGCCGCTGGTTAATTTTTTTATCTCTGTGAGTTCTGTAGTTAATTTCTTACTCAGTAATAATAACAGTGCTAGCAACAGAAAACCGTAACAATAGCTGGAAGTGAGATATTGTCATCAGTTAGTCTATGTTCAAACCTCTTTCTGGCTATAATTCATTTTCCCTGAAGTGTTGGAGAAAAGGATGAATACATGATAAAGAGGAGGTTCAGGTAACAGGGATAAAACAGTTGTCTTGGATGCTTTTCCAGTATTACGTACATTCTGATAAAAGTAATATCCCCTGATTAATGTTCATTGAGCTCCTATGGTGGTACCAAGTCTCCATGATGCCTTGTTTAACTCAACTTCCTGGCAGCCCTTGGAGGAAGATGTGGTTTTCATAAGCATTTCACAGCTGAGAAATGGAAGCCTTCCCCAGTCAGCACGCGTGGAGGTGAGACTTGCTTCTGTCTGCAAAGTGGGTGTTCTATGTGCCATAGCCTTTCATTAGGACGAGAAGAGAATGAACAAAGTGCCCCTGTTGGTAAAGTGGGCTTTACTATGATTGTCCTTATTTTAAAATAAATACTTTTTCTGCTCATGGCCCAGAACTCTCAGAGGGCGTAACTCAAGAAGCTCAAGTGTCTGCGCTGTGGCATCGCCGTGGCCGCCAGTCACAAACAGTGTCCAGAGGCCTCATTAAGGCAGCAGAACAATGGGATGGGTTGGAACATTAAGCGCAGCTGTACTGTGCAGGAATGTCGCCCGCGGGACGCAGGCCCTGGCCTTTATTGGGCGGCGCTGAGGGGGCTCTGGGCAGAGGGCACACGCTGCCTCCCAGCCCTGGAATGTGGCCGGCAGCTGACAGCCACCCCACTTGTCTGGGAAGGGGTGGCCTTAACCATAAATTAGGTCTTGAAAGCTGCCTCTGTGCATGCCTTTTTGTTGTGTGGCTCAAAAGAGTCGCTCAGCTGGCACAATTGCTGTCAACAAAAGGAAGCTGTCTTTGAACGGGGCAGGATTGGGGTTCCCTGGGAGGGGAGGTGTATGTGTGTGTGTGTGTGTGTGTGTGTGTGTGTGTGTGTTCTGCTAGACTTTGTAAGTGGGCTCTACTGGAGCATGCACACAGTTTGAAGAAGTCTCTGCATCCATGTAGGCACATCGCTCAGAGGACACACTACCTTTCTGGTGACGCACATGTGGAATGTGCGCACGGCAGAAGGACTTTGGCTCTCAGACTGCTGCAAACACAAGTCGCCCCCAGCATCTCCTCTACCAGATGCTCTAACAAAGACTGCCAGAGAAGCAGTGGGGATTTCTAGGATTCTGTTTGAGAAACTCAGAATCTGAAAGTCGATTCTGTCCCATGGGACACTGAATTGGGTGTTTCAACGCCTAGAGTCCTGGAGCCTTTGTTCAATAATGGGGTGGATGGCAGCAAATTCCTACATTCTGGTTTGGTTCTAAGTTTTTATGACTGCATGTAAATGAACTCTTCACGAAGAAAGGAAATATCTTCCCTCTATCTACCAAGGTCTATCTATAGATTAACACTGGTGCTAGCTCAGGGCAGGCATGAGAAAGAAAGAAACCCAGTTCTTCACCCCAAACCTGTGGTCTTCTTTCTTTCTTCCTTCGTTTCTTCATTCCTTGTGTGTGTGTGTGTGTGTGTGTGTGTGTGTGTGTGTGTAGCCTTGTGTGCATTCTCTTCCCTTCAGTTAATAATAGACTCGGTTTGCTCTGGCTCAAGTAGACACAGTGAGAAAACATAGCACCACACTCAGTGACATTTTGCATTTCAACAAATGTGAAAACAGCAAATAATTTTTAAAAGTTTACCTCATGTAATATTTGGGTCACTTCCACTGAACTTGGAGCAGTGAGTCTTCGAGTCACAGAGGCGTTCTGATGTGAACGAGAGCTTACGAGAAATGGCGTGGAGATGAGCGAGGCCATCAGGAGAGGGAGGGGCCGGCCTTACCAAGGTCTTCAAGAAGAGCGAGCGGTAGTGTGTTTCATTTGTATCTTGATAAAGAAAGCTTGCCTGGAGATCAGAGAGTAAAACAGCTATACTGATCAGCCTTACAGACCAGGCAGTGGTGGCACGCACCTTTAATCCCAGGAACCACACTAGATTGCCATAGAAACAAGGCAGTAGTGACACAAACCCTTAATCCCAGCCCTAGAGAGGAGTATAAAATGGGAGGAGGCAGCTCTCAGGCTCAGTCTCATTCTGAGATTCCTGGAGGCAGGATCACCATTTCGTACTGAAGTAGAGGTCAGAGCCAGTGGCTGGCTGGTTTGCTTTTCTGACCTTCAGGTTGAACCCCAATTTCTGTCTCTGGGTTTTTATTAATCATGCTTCACCAAGCCCTCCATTTTCAGATAACTGAGCCCAACATCCATGTCCCCCTAAAACGATTCTGAATACTGTCCTTCACGCTTTTCCTGATTGATTCCTCCTACTTCCGAGGTCTTCTCTCCTGGATCCTCCTTTGGAGGGAGGAAGACACAGGGATGAGATTGAATGTTACAATGCATGCTGGGAACTTCCTGCCACATTGCAGCTGTCCCCTGGACAGGGAATCACACTCTAGTAGTCCGGGCAGGAAAGTGGGGGCTCACAGATGTGGGGTTGTTTGTTCATGGGCTGTACAGGCTTTATATATGGGTGGAGTGGCCAAGAGAGGCCTTTGGGATAGAATCTGTACCATTCCTATAACATGAAACCTTGAAAGACAGAGGCCAGGGACATGGGGGAACTCAGGAAAGGATGCTCATCAAGGTAATCCCTTTGATGGGGCTAGTGACATTGAACGCGCCAAAGAAAGACTTCAACAGACTGCACGTCTGGATGGCCCAATTTGAGTTTTTCTATCTTGTGGTTGTCGTAGAAATGACAAAGATAACTGTCGAAGATTCAAAAGATCATGACAGGTTTCTGACAAGATAAGAATGCTGAGGGCAGGAGAGATGGCTCAGTGGTTAAGAGCAGTCGCTGCTCTTCCAGAGGACTGGGGTTTGATTCCCAGTGTCCACATAGCTCTTTTCAGCCGTCTACACATCTAGCTCCAGGGGACCAGGTGCTCTCCTCTGGCATCTCTGGGCACCAGGCATGAACACAGCACAACATTAATGTACATAAAAGATAATAAAGCTTGAAGAAGAGAACTCTTGAGACATTAAGATTTGCTTCTTTTGTGTGTCGACTCATTGAGTAAGTTTGTATCGGGTACTTTCCCCGTTGCCTTAATAAGACACTGGGCAAAAGCAACCAAGGGAAAGAAAGGTTCGTTGTGGTTCCCTATTTAAGGGTAAAGATCCCTGTTGTGGGGGGAAAGTGTATCAGTGAGGAAAGGAGCTCTGGCTGTGAGGGCAGGGACTTGAGGCAGCTGGCCACACCGTATCTTCACTCAGGAAACATAGACACCATATCCGCACTCAGGAAACACAGAGAGATGAATGCTGGCCTTGATCACACTTTCTCCCTTTTCTTCAGCCAGAGACTCCAGCCCAGGGAATGGTATCAGTCACCTTCAGGGTGGGTCTCCCCAGAGTTACACCTCTCTGGATGATCCTGACAGACGCACCCGAAAGTGAGCCTCCTGGCTGGGTCTAAATTTCAGTCAGGTTGGCAATGAGGATTAACCCCCGAAGAGTTGCTCATAAAATCAAAACTGGGAGCCGCACACATTTCCGGCAGGGATATCTAGAGAGCTGGCCATTGTTTATCCCCTTCCCATTATCTCCTCTGTGTCCACATGTGTGATGGTCACTGACAAGGTCTCCAGTGACAAGAACTAACACAGGATGGTCGCTTCTGCGTCTCAGCCAGAAACAGCGTGACGTGAGACAGGAGGAGATGCACTCACAGGTGGGTCACTACCCACAGGTCCTTAGGAAGACTTAATTGTTCAAGGGACCCGGAGAGATTATGGATATGTATCAGGACACACGCCTGGTCCACGGGGAACCTTTAGAAGAGACTGTTGAAGTGTGTCTTCTCATCGATCAAATCCATATTCCGTGCTTTCTGGAGGAAGACCGCTGCCCCACCCCAGGAACGGAGTGGCAGTGGTGGCACTGGTTACTTTTCATTGTTGTGACAAAAATACCTGATGCAAGCAATTTAAAGAAAGAAGGGTTTGCTGTGAACCCCAGTTTCAGGAAGCACAGCACACTGTGGCGGCACAACCTGCCAGCAGCAGCCGGGGACAGGTGGTCACATCCACAACCAGGAGGTGGAGGGTGAACGGGACACAGAACTGGGCTGTAAAATCTCAAGGCCCAGCCCGCAGGGACCTATTGTTAGGGAATACTATTTTCAGGTGTGTGACTTTTGTTTACGCTGCCTTTGTTTAACTCTGCGAAGCTGTGTCACTGTGCCTGTCTAAAACACCTGACGGTCCCAATAAAGAGTTGAACGGCCAATAGCAAGGCAGGAGTAAGGGTAGGTGGGCTGGCAGGCAGCGAACATAAAAAGCCTAAGCTAAGGTGAAGCTTTCATAATTAGTTATAAATCTCCTTGTCATTATTCGGGGGCTGGCGGTCCAAAGAAAGTCCAACAGGAAAGATCTGGTACAAGGAGCATTTAGCAAAACTGTGATCTTCAGTCTTTACTGATTTGCTGGTGACTTTTGACGAAGCGGCCAGACTTTCAAAGTTTCTCATCTAGAAAAGGCACACAGTTAATGACGAGGGTACTTGAGAATGTCGTGATTTGAACAAGTTTTTGTGAACTTTCCCACAGATACATTTTATAATCGCCACATTGCTGTGATAAGATTTGGGAGAATACCCGAAAGCTCGGGCTGGTTTTTCGTCCCCTAGCATTTGACTGTCGAGCTGTGCTGATGGGTGAAAATGATCCCTAAACGGTACATTCGCCGTAAAGGGGTCACCTACGTTCCAGATTCATCCATCACCTCATTCATTCAGCTACTTACTTGTATGCATTCATCTGTGTCGCCAGTGCTTCGGCTACAACATGCCAAACGTGGGACTGGACGCTGGGGACACCACACTGAACAAGAGAGGCTGGTGCCCTCTGGAGGAAATTCACCCAAATTACACACCCGCTTGTCTCCACTTGTCCATTCACTCTCTTCATATCCCCGCATGACTCTGGATGAATTCATACGCTGTCTTGAAACTGAATCTCCTTGCTTTTGCTCTTTGGTACCGATTACTTCCCTGCATCCGTTTGAGCAGATTTTTCTCAGACTTGGTGGTCTGAAAGAACACCTGAAATCGCAGGGTCACCAGGGCTCCGGTTCCCCCAAGGATTCCACTGGAGAGCCTCCCTGGCTGGAAGATGTTCCTTGCTTGTGGGTGTCTGATATCTGTGTCTGTCTTCGTACATTCCTCTAGCCCTGTCTGCCTTTCCCAGACTGTCTCTTTGGGAAGACATTTGTCATGGATGGGGTTTGCAACTCATTGTGACAGGACAAGGCTATGTCTCTCAAAGTCCTTGACTTGGTTACATTTTAAGAAGTTTTTATACAAGTTAAGGTCACAGTTGTTGGTGACATGCCCTTCAGAGGCCCAGGGCATGTCCTTATTGGGGTCGTCATTCAGTCTACCATGAACCCCATAGAATTAGTTCAATTTCATAACATACACACTGGCCAACAGTTCTTATTTAAAAGCAACAAGTGGGAAATGTCCTGAGACTGGTCTTGTGTCTTCCACACTGCCAGGTTAACTCTGTTTGACTCTTCTCCCTGACTTCCTCAGGAGGATGCTCTGAACCCGCACTTAGCACCTCCCAGATGCAGGCAGCGGCCACTGACATTTTGCTGACCGAATTTCCTATGCTCCTACCCTGATATTCATTATATATTCATTCATTCACAGACCTGGTAGTCTGTAAGATTTCATTGCTGAGGGCTTATGCCCCAAGAAATTCAAACCTTGGCAGAAATAATCAAATAATAATAAGTATAATCTTGAGTATTTACAGTGTTCCAAACAAGGAGAAATCAAGGAAGATCTGAATAATGATTTTTTTTCCCTACCGGGCTTATTATATAATATCATTTCTTAAAGAGTCAGTGCTGTCTTTGAGAGGGAAAAACAGGCCCTGGGAGCAATGCCTATGTCTAATGCAAAACAGGCCTTTGTTACAAACGGAAATAGAAAAGAAAAGCAAAAACAAAACCCCCAAGTCAACCCTGCTGTCAGGGACTCATGAGCTGCCCGATTGAGGAGCTTCTCAGATGCTCCTGGGGCTTAGCTGAAATGAAGGAGGAGGGATCATATAAGCGGGGGTGGGGCTGGGTGATCAAGATCATGACTGAGGAAACCAGAGACAGCTGACCTGAGCTAGCAGGAACTCACGGACTCTGGACTGACAGCCGGGGATCCTGCATGGGACTGAACTAAGCCCTCTGAACGTAGATGACAGTTATGTGGTTTGATCTATTGGGTGGCGGGGAGCCTGGCAGTGGGACCAAGACTTATCCTGGGGTCTATGAACTGGTTTTTTGGAGTCCATTCCCTATGGTGGGATACCTTACTCAGTCTTGCTATAGGTGGGAGGGGCTTGGTCCTGCCTCAACTAGGTATACCAGACTTTGTTGACTCCCCAAGGGAGGCCTTACTCCCTCTGAGGAATGGATGTGGGAGAATGGGGGGAGGTAGGGGAGCTGAAGAAGGGGAGGGAGGGAGAACTGAGGCTAGTATGTAAAATTTTTAAAAATTTAAGTAAAAAATATAAGAGCTTCCGTAATTTATATGGAAGTCATTTATGCATTAGAGATTAGAATATCAAACGAGGTATTGGGTGATAATTTAGGAAAAATTATTACTTCAGTTCTAAGTGAAAAGCTGGGTTTCCATATCAATCGACCACACAGAGAAAATCTAACTTAGCACCACTCTTAACCACCAACTGTTTGGATTATTTTATTCACGGAAGTCTTTCCTTCTCCTCCCTCCATCCCATCTTTCCCCCAGCCTTCCCTCACCAAAGCATAAGGAATCCGTCTGGTAGGCATGATGCTAAATCCGAAGAACCTAAGACGACTGAACACGTATAAACAATATGCACACGCACAAATATGTTCGCGAGAAAGTGATGTTTGAACAGAACCTCAATAGATGCTGTGGGTCGCCAGCTTGTCAGTATCTTGGGTGGGGTCGTGCATGTGCGTCAACTTAAGATGTCACGACCAGGGGGCGCTGGGAAGCTCGCACGGATCTCACAGGTGCCAAGGAGCTGCATTTGTGTAGATACACTAACCAACCAACCAAATAAACAAAACCGCACAAGAAAACAACCAAACGAAAAACACCCAGCCTAACAATTACCACGAAAGATAGACGAGGCAATGTGATTAAAAACAAGAAAAAAAAAAACCTTCACAGTTCTGCATGGAATAAACGACGGAAGGAAAGTAGGGTTTGGGAGCTCGTGAAGCTCGCACAGCGACTCGTGGTCACCAATCTAGACACGTGAGCACCTGGGGCTGGAAGGGGTTGCAGGGCTCAGCAAACGCTGGGAGATCATCAATAGGAGATGAGGGATTAGAGGGGGTAAGGCCACCTTCGTGTTTCCGTGGCCTGAAGGGAATCCGGGTTGAGTTGTGAAAATTCCCACCTACGGGGCAGTAGGGGATATGGTCATGAGAACTTAAAATTTGTTTCTTTGATCCTAAAACATTCCTCGCTTGCCCGGAGTAAAAGCCTTTCTTTAGGCTGTTCCCAGAGGTGTGTATACCGGGAATCCGCCACGAGGTGGCAGCAGAGCACAGGCCATCTCCACCCCAGGCCTTGGGGCGGTTCCCCTGGGACCCCCATCCCAGAGAATCGCCCCAGCACCAGAAGTCGGTATAAAGAGGAAGATAGCCAGTCGTCAGTGACGCCTTCGTTCTGTTAGAGGTCATCACCTATGTATTAGCAGCGACTTTCAAAACTAATGGGAGATAAAAGTATTGCAGCAGTCTTTTTGATAATTGTACATCCTGTGGGTTTTCTTCACGTCTACCCTTTACCACAGGACCATGCTTTTTGTCTTCAGATGCGGTTGGTCCGAACCTGGATCAACACCATTTTCTTGCTTGCAAGTATTCGTCTGAAATAGTCTCAATTGCTCCTTTTTAATGTGAAAGCAACAGGTATCAACGGTGTCGTGTTATGATCCTGTAGCTGCTCTGAATGCCTCACTTAGAAAACTGGCTATGGAATTAAGATAACCTACGTCTATCTTCCTACTGGAATCCCAACTGTAGTGTGTCACAGAACACGGAAAGGGCCGTGCCCCTCCCCTCACTGGGTTTCCCCTCTTACAGGAGAGCCCTTTACCTGAGGTTTCCAACAGGACGCAGGCTCTGGATGAAGCCTGGTGCCAACTCAGGTTAGTAACACTTTGATTTTATTCTCACTTCTATCTTCAGAAAAGACTATACAGGTCCTTTAGGCGAGTTTTCTTTGCGCTGCAGTGAGCGAGCCCATGTCAGCCTGTTCATTCTGCAGGCGGCGAGGCCGAGACAGCTCTATAGGCCTTCCTTCCCTCTGAAAGTGAGGACGGGGTTCCACCCAGCCGTGATATCACGGCAGGGAGCTCCGCGGCAGAGCTCTCCATCCTTCCGCACTCAGGCAGGCAGAGCGTAGGTTAGAGGAAACGCTGCACACAGAGCCGCTTCCCATATTTATTTATTATAGTTTGACAGTACAAGACATCATAACAAGGTACACACCGGGAGCTCTGCTTCAGAGCCGTTTCCCCAGTCAAGGTAGGAACTTTTTGCAACCATATCTGATTTTCTTTTTTTTTTTTTTTTTTTTTAAAAATCCCTCGAGGCTTGATTCAATGCCTGGCTCTCTAAAGAATGATTTAATAAAATGCTCACTGAGATGGAATTTGAAACAAAGGCAACCTTCACAGAACATTACATTTGAGCAAGTATAAGATACTATAGAGGGCTTTCTGCTAGCTCCGAGTTTAGCACAACAGAACTTTCTAGACTAGTGAGACTGTTCCGTGTCCGAGCTGTCTACTCTGTTGGCTGTTCGCTACAATGTTCTTGAGCACTTGAGATGTTGAGAGTGAGAAAGACTGAAGCATTTGATTTCTTCTTCCATTTTATTTAGTTTAAATTAAAACCATCGCAGATAGTTAGTTAGATAGTTAGAGGTGGACATGCCGGACACCTCAGGGAGGAAAATTTTCCTTGCATCTTTCCGAGTTCCTGGCTGGGACCCCTGTGATGCAAACCATCTGACCGAATGGTGTGCACTGAGTATAAGTTTTTCATGAAGTTGGAGGCATCGTGAAGAAATAAAGATCCAAGGAGGGTAAGAGTCCCTAGTAATAAATAGTATCTTGTGTTTATAAAATATGAATTAAGATTAAGCCTCAGAAGATTCTGTTCATCATGTTTCTATTAAAGGTAAGAAAAACGAAAACCAACCTTACAGGTTTACGAATAGACACATACGTCATGTGATACGGCGAAGGTGAGAGTACGTGTGGTGACAATTTTAAATGGGACAGAGTGTGACAGCAGACAGGAACCTGTCGATATTCCAGCTCAGTGCTGAATGGTAGGGAGATGGGTGCTATTTCCTTATCGAAATAAACATAAGTACCAAGGACAACATCAATATAACTCTGTACAACTGAGTATCTGAATGCAGCTTGTATATATCTGGATCATCTACACATATAGCTAGGGATGGATAGGCGGGCTGTCTAAACCGAAGTTGCCCCTTCCAAGACAATATGGTGGTGATCATCCGGGAATTAACTACATCATAAAGAGCATTAAATGGGAAAATTAATTGAAAGTCCTTAGGTCATTAGTTGGCATCTCTTAGGAGATCAATAAATGTACACATGATTATTCTGTGGGTGAGAAGAGAAGAGCACTTTCGGATGCCGTGCGTTTCTGTTCACACCTTTATCCGAGACACCTCATCCCGCAAACCATCCTTCTTCCTCACGGTTCTCCGCTCTCCTTGTTTCCACTGAGATCTGATTAGGAAAGCAGAAACTACTCTAAGCATCCCGAGCAGGTGGAGGGCTAATGTAGGGAGCTACAGGTTCATGGAAACCTACTGGGAGAGCTGGAGGCAAGCGTGGACAAGGGTCAAAGAGCTACAGCCAGTTCTCAGGAAAACGGAATCTTCAGCAAGTATGGGAAACTGTCACCAAAGACCTCAGCTGCTGCGTCACCATAGGGACGATTCTCAGGGGAACGACTGGAGTGGAGGAATTTCCTGTCACTCCTTCATTCCCTTTTGTCAAATAATAGTAGCATCTGCTTGGCTTCTGCCCCTTTCCTTGTCAGATCTGTCCTCTTATTGGTGGACTCTAAGGGATTCTGGGAGATATAGTTTCCAAGTTTCTCGCCTCTGAAGTAAAAGATAACAGAGGAGAAGTTGGGGATGCACGCCATGGGAAAACAAGCACCATGTGTTAGGCATCCCTTCCTTTCCAGCCGTGATCCCCTGCTCGGACTGTAGCTCGCTCAGACTTCTCACTTCTTCAGCAAAATCCTTGGCCTCCTTCCCCCTGAGCTGGCTGGATAGTCCTCATGCTTCTTTATTTCTTTATTAGAATTCTCTTGAAAATAATATCTGCACAGCCCCCGAGGTGTTTTCCTACATCACGTCTTCACCTTAACTCACCTTGGCTCCTGCCTCCAAATCATCTCAAAAGCTAGGACCAGGGAGCTGTGTGATCTTTGCTGTACAATCTGCATTTTTCTATAGCATTTGACAATGCTGACCACTTTGTTCTTTATGAGACTGTCTGTCCTTTTAGCTTCTTCACAAAACTAATAACCATAGTGCTGCAGACTTACAATAGAATTAGCCATAATGTCTCTTTTTCTAAGTAAAACCCTTCACACCTAACTAACAGGAGACTGATTACATCTTTTTCTTGAGCCTGTTGGCTTTACATCATCTATTATCAAGGCTGAGAAAAATCCAGACTGGAGGATTGCTGGTGTTTGGTCAGTTCCTCTTACTCCTGTTTCCAGCCGTCCTGAACCCCAATGACCAGAGAGCATCACTGCAAAGAATCTGCTTTAGTTCCTCGGTGGTCAGTTTGTCAATCTAGCACAATCTAGAACAGCTCTCAATCTTCCTGAAGCTGCGGCCCTATAATACAGGTCCTCGTGTTCTGGGAATGAAAAGATGGCTTCTACACTGCAGAAGTTAGGAGACAGAGGCTTAGTCCACTGCCCCAGATGGCAGCAGGTTTCAGAAATGACCATGTTTTGATGGGTGCTAACTATTTATAGTTCCCTGATTTATACTCTTTACCTAATGCAGCGAAAAAGACCACCTCCAACCTGTGAGTTCAGGAGCTGGGAGACAATCCAGGGACCCAATATGTCTCGTTCCCAAACACAGTCCTTCACTTTCTGTCGACAAGAAAGCCTGGTTGAACTCTCCCTTGAGGCAGCAGCCCTTAGCTGCATCCCATGACTGGCAGCCTTTCAGGTTACCCTAACACTCAACAGAGGGCGAGGCTGGCAAGAAACTGTATCAGCAGATCTCCTTGCATGAGGCAAGGTGTTGACTCCCGTTCACCAACACCCAAGATGCCACAGAATTTGTAAAAGAAAAGGGAGAGGATTTGGGGAGAGGGGACCCTAACAAAAACAAACAACAGAAACCTTGAACTCTTGAACTTTCATTGCTGCCCTGCCTCAAAGATAACTGGAACAAAATTCTTAACCTCATCAATAAGTTCTCCTGCGAGACTAGACATAAATTAGTTTCTGTTACAGAGGAAGATGGTTTTTAGGGCTAGGGGACATCCAGAGGGTGCACCGCAGAAAATGAACCCGATGGCTGTCCCCTGCTTCTGTATTGCTACTGTGACTCTTCTCTCCTTCTCGAAATCCCATTCCCTGAAACTGTTGGGCAATGTGGGAAAATATTGTGACAAACGTTGCTATTTACGCCTGCAGTGGGGGCAACTGTTTTGTTTGCCTGGCCTGTTGCCTCTGTCGCTCTTTCTCATGGCTGGCGGCTCCCTGACAGCTCGGATTCCTCCGCGGACATCTGCTATAATGAGAGCTCAGACAGGAATAGATTTGCAAAATGACGGACTCACAATGGGACAGGAGCCCGGTCTCCAAACTTCGCCTGAGATAAGCAGATGGGGTCTGAAACGGAGCATTTGAACCGATTAGGTCTAGGTGAACGCCTGTATTCAGTACTCCGGAGTCATTCTGTCCCCAACTTTTGTCCCTCCCTCCTTCACCCTTCACTTCCCCCCGGGTGTAGACATGGGAGGGTACTGATGGCATGGGGTGGGCTTTTTCTTCTTCTTCCTCGGCTCTGTCCTGGAGACGGGCCCTTCCATTCCCTCAAGCAGAAGCACGCTGGGCATTTACCCAGTGCCAACCATGGAACAACAGAGCAGACCCACCCCACGGGCCTCATAAAGGGACGCTGGGGCAGCACATGGGGTTTTCCCACTCGCCACAAACGACGGCTGTTTGTGTTAGTTAACCTCTTCCAAGCCCGGGTCATCTCCTGCTGGGAGGCAGGGGCAATCTGGAGGGAATGAAAGTCTGGCAGACCCCGAAGTGTCCTGCACTCCTTGGCCCCCAACGTAGGCCACTGCCGCTACAGAATACCAAACAATCTCACATGACGCTCTTCATAAGTTAGCTGGGCCATGTGCTGCTGACAGGCCGGATTCCGATGAGCTGTCCCCGGGAGACTAATTCTGCACGTCTTCCGGGCGATTTGAGGGTCCTGGCATGGGTCACCTTCTTGATGTAGAGGATCTTCCAAAGAGGAATGAGATAGGGAATGCCCATCCCAGGATTCATCATTCGCAGCCTTCCCATGAATGGTGACCAGATATGACTTTGTACTTTTAAAGCTCAAATCAAGCTGAGAATACACATTTAAAAAACTTGTACCCCAAGCTCGTGAACTGACAGAAATCAAGCCAACCAGAGTTATCTTAAGAGAAAGACCTCCCTCCCCCCACATCCCGCAGCTGTCAAGATCCCTTCTGTGGTTCTCTGTGGGGGAGAATCTGGAAGTTCTTGAGGGTGATATGACCTAAGAAAGTAAGGAAAAGGTTGAGCTCAGAGGGAACTTTCATGAATTACTTCCATGGGGCAGGGTGAAGGGAATGCTGCACACACGTTTAGCGACGGTGGGCGTGAATTCAACACCCTCAAGTAGAGCAGATTTCCTCATTGTTCAAAGACCTGGGTATCATAAAGATGCACTTGGATCCGCAAGTAGCAGGCTGGACTATCTCACAGCCTCGATGGCTCCTGTCAGCCGAATGCAGACCCACTAATCTACTCCAGCAGGACCCCAGCGGTCTGCAGAGCTCCAATCTCCAATCTCCCACCCCTCACTGTCCCCTGCTGCCAGCCCAGACCTGTGGTTCACTGGGCTAATTCAACGCCTGTCTGTAGATAACATGCCATTGTTTAAGCTGTGGGTTCACCTGGCAACCGTTATCCTGAGAAGCCAGGATCAGCTGGGACACGGTGGGCATGATCATTAGCCACAAAAGCTGTTAGCTGTGAGGGGCTCTGACACTGAGGTACCGGGACATTTGTAGAGGAGATAAAGAAAACTAATATCTCAGGACTATGTACTGAGGAAGGGTCCCATCAAGTTGAAGCCTCATTTGTTAAAGGAAACCCTTCTGCCAGAGCCCAATGTCTGTGGCTTCTAAGGAGAAGCCATGAGCAGGTGGAGAGCTTGTGAGTCTTTCACTGGGGTACCCAGCAAGACGAGATGCATGGGGCAGGGTGAGAATCACCAGTCTTTAAATTACATCTGTCCCATTGATTTGAGTACCCAGACACACATTGGTTTCTGTAAGACCAGAGCATAAACTATTAAATATGATGGTTTTTTTTTTATCAGAAGACACAACTCTTACCCTCCTTTGGAAACACCAAATTTTAGGAACAAAAGATGTCATCTAACAAGTAGAAATTAGAAATCTTGCCTCTGCCCCTTACTGACTGTGTGACTTTGAACCTGTCTCAAATACACGCTGATAACTCCTGTCTAAATTGTTGGGGAAATAAATACAAGAACGTCAGTGGTTTTGGCATGAAGTGCTATTTTGGACAAAGGCTTCCTCCAGAGGTCTGTGTATCAATGGCTTCACCTCTATTGCTGTACAAGTCAGAGGCTGGGGCCTTGGGGGATCTTATAGGGGGATCCTTGGGCCTTTGGGGCTATGCCCGCCAAGGGTATCTGTTATTTCTCTGCTGTTCCCATTCTCACCAGTTTCCTGACCAGACAGACTCATCGGATATCTCACTGGACGCCTCAGAACTGTGTGTCAAAAATAACCATTATGTCTCAATACGTTACCTCAAGCATATTATTATGAAAAAAAGTTAACACAGTAGACAGTTGGTTTAATTTTCTCCCAACTTTAATGTTAATTAATAGCTCACCTGCTATTGTCTCCATGACTCTGAAACTAATACTATTTTATTGATATGCTTTCATTTGCTTGTTTTAATAGCTCTACGTGGAACCATTTTCTTCCTAACCATTATTTTTTTTTTTACTTTAAAGCATGTGTCTGCATGTGTTCAATGTGTGTGCTTGTATGTTTTTGCTCGTGTGTGGACATTTACGTGAGTACAAATATGTGTGTGCACCAATGGCTACCTCTGGGCGTCAGTCTCTTGTTTCCTGATGTTCATGCAGGCAAACCTCTGGGAAGTCTCCTGTCTCTGCCTTCTAGTCACAGTAGGAGGGTTGGGATTACAGATGTGAATTCCTGTATTTAGCTCCATCCTGGTGCTATGCTTGCATGGGAAGTGCTTTACCCTCTGATCCATTTCCTTCTAGTAATTGTACATGCTTCTGGGCTACAGTGTGATATTTTGATATAGGAACACAAAGTGCAATCTCAGATAAAGTTCACTGATGCACCTGACAACCCAGACATGTTGTTTATTTCTGTTCAGCACAATTAATGTTTTTTTTTTCTTTCAGTTTCTCTATGTATCTCTGGCTGTCCAGGAACTAGCTCTGTCGACCAGGATGGCCTTGAACTCAGAGCTCTGCCCGCCTCTGCCTCTTGAGTGCTGGGATTAAGGGCGTGTGCCACCAGTGCCCAGTCCACAATTAATTTTCAAGTGTTTTAAACAGTGTTTTTATTTGGGCTTCTTTTCCTCCGTTATGTCTTCTCTTCTTGATTTCTTGCATGAGCAGTATATATTTAATAAGTGTTAGACACTTATTAACCATTCTAATTAATTAATTAATTTTAATCCATCTGTTCAACAAAATCTGTAGCATGCTTATAATAAGCCAAGGTTACACTAGAAGTAAATATAAAGTCTGTATACATTTGAGTATACAGACTTTGGGTGGCTGCCAATTGCGCGCGCGCGAATCTGGATGCCTGTAGTGAGGATTACCAGTCACTGCTAAACAGGAGCCAAGGGCTGAAGCATTTATCTAGTTATTCTTTTGTTGTTGTTGTTTGGTTTTCGAGACAGGGTTTCTCTGTAGCTTTGGAGTTTGTCCTGAAACTAGCTCTGTAGACCAGGATGACCTTGAACTCACAGAGATCCGCCTGCCTCTGGCTCCCAAGTGCTGAGATTAAAGGCGTGTGCCACCACCGCCCGGCTAATTATTCTTTATCAATAAAAACTGGTGGTGAGTCAGATATAGGGGTAAGAATCCGAATGATGGGAGAAGCAGTGGGAAAGTGACCAGAGACCTCCTCTCTGTCATTCTTGAACTCAAAAAGGGCTAAGACCCTCTCCAAGCCCCGCCTTACTACTTCCTGTGCCTCTCTATCTGTTCTCAGTCCTCCAAAACCTCTATGATTAATTTTGGTCCCCTAGTAGATAGCTCTGCCCTCTCATTCAAAGCAAAACTTCATGGGCAGTGTTGGGAGTGTCACAATGCGATCGAAAGATCACACAGCAAAGGGTTGGATCTTTCTCAGCTCATGTTCCAACCTGGAGCCATGTTCATGCTGTCCTTAAGAGAACAAATTTTAAAAAGTTCAAGAGTAGAGACGGCATCAGCCCACTGGGTAGACACGGGGACCTTTGGTAAGAAGTGCCCGAGCTGCCCTACCCTATTAGTGTAAAGGAATCTGATACTAAGAACTGTCTCTGTTGGGAAGGGGAGGCCATTGTTGTAGTGGTTTTCAGGTCCCCTCTGAGACCTGTGGGTAGCTATATTTGGGGGTTTCCTATAGTGTTTTCAGTTGGCATGTCTATTACATTCCTATTACATGTCTGTTACATGTCTATTACAAGTAACAGAAAACACTGCCCACAACAGCATGGACAGAGAAAACAAATCAGCTCATCAACAAGATCTCAGAGAGGGTCTATGTGATGTTGACATGACACAGATTCATGCCGTCTTGCCACTGGACCTTGCTAAGGTCCGTGGTCCTTAGCATCCCTTCTTCAGGGTGACTCTTGATCCCAGAACCAACCCTAGCTCTCGAGAGCCAGCATGCTCACGCCTAGTGGTAGAACAGAGTCCGTTTCTTCTCACCTACCTCTTTGCAAAGAAATCTTTCGGTGGACTTACAATTCCATCTCCTTTCCACATTGCAACCTAGACCAGATTTAGCCCATCTCTACTAAGAACAGGACCACCACAGGCTGTTAGAATTCAGCTAGAATTCTCCATGGAAGGAGGAAGGAAAGTGGATGCTACAGAGTGGGAAACAACAGTGGCAGCTACTCTCAGCCTGATGCAGGAAGGGAGCCGCATGAGATTCTGCTCTAGACTTTGACGGCCATGTGACCTTGAGTACACCTGCTGCCCAAGCTGCGGGAACAAGATACCATAGACTGTGTGTAACAACAGAAACCTATTTTCCCGCATTTATGGATGCTAGAGTCTCAGGTGGAGGTGTTGGTTGGTTGGGGAGAGAAGGAAGGAGGGACAGAGGAAGGAGGCACTACCAAGTCTCTTTCTGTAAGAGGAGGATAATATTGGAACAGGGCCCTTGTAAGGTCTGAGAAAATACTGAAGGAAGACCCCAAATTCAAACAGTATGCCAGGACCAAGAGCCTCTATTTCAGCACGCATGCGGGGTTGACACCTTACAAAACGGCAGTGGACGATTCCGATAGGAGTGTGCAGGTTCCTTTAAAGCACAGCTCGGGGGATTTCAGAAACAGGTCGTCTCAAACATAACTGGTTGAACAGACAGTAATTATTATTAGTACAGTTTTGATAAGCTGAGAATTTAGCTCTTTATCTTTAGACAAAGTTGGGTAAGTTTCAGGGGGTTGCAGGAATCCCCTTATTTGGTCATTGTTATGAGAGTCCGTGGGGCTGACTCTGACCTTGTACATGTTTTCTTCCTCCCCTGTTATCAGGGTTGTTTTGATTAATAGCCCTTTGTTAAAAAAAAATGAAGCTTAGACCCAGCTTGTGAAAGGAGGAAGTTTAGACCCCTCACCTTGTGCATATGACTTAATTTAACTTAATTCTCTAACTTCCCCAATACTGTCACAGTGGTGCTTTAGTGCATGAATCTGGGGGACACTCTGGCCCAGAGTATTGGGAAAATGGCTTCTTTAAGTGTTTATCTGTTTTCTTTAAAACGGGCCCCATTATAAACTCATCCTGGTGTTAAAACAGCATGCATGATCAAACACACCCAAAGGCTTGAGTTAAGTTATCTTTTGTTCTTCTCACTCCGTGTTTTGAAACCAGAGACTTCATGTAGGGACGACGTACTGTAGTATGTACCTGGTTTAGCAACCACACTACCATAAACACAGAAAAGCCAAGACATGCGCCATTCTGCTTGAGGGCTGAGACATTATTTCACCTTAAATGCAGCTTGGTAGTGTTACAACAATGTGATTAGGATTACGGGTCTCCTGCCATTTTTGTTGAAAATTAAACGGTGTGTGGAACGTTCTGGAACACAAGACAAAAATAGAGGCTGGTTTCTTGCAGTCTCTGAAGGTTGCCTCTAAATATTGATGACATTGTTTGACGTTTTCTTCATTTGTAAAGTGCTGGTTAGTGATGTATTAATAAAAACATTGATTTACTCTTATTAGTAATAATTGTATTTTACCTCAAAGAATCGCTGTGAAAATAAACCAATATACATGAGGCATATAGACCAGGGCCAAGCTTCATTTATCATCATCATCATCATCATCTTCATCACTATTATCATTCAATCATCTATACAAAACAGTCTGGAAACTGTTCTTGGGGAGATGTCCTGTAACCCCTTCAACACTGACGTTCAGTCTTCTCTGTTGACGGACCTGGGAACCTCACTTCTGTTCGTTCTGCCCCTTAGTGGCCATTCATCGAGACACACCCTACCAGGGAATGGCCCTGTGACAACATTGTGACGGATAGATGTACTCAGTGAATTACACATGCAGATCAGCTAAGGTTGACTGGGTCCAGCTCCACTGTGTCACTACAGTCATTCTGACGAGTGACAAGGTTGACGGCTGCCTGGGGCTGCAGGGGTGGGGTTGGTGTATACACTTCTGGCTTTCTCGGGGCTCCCGTGCTTGTACGAGCAGAGGAGGGTGCGAGGGGGCTCAGAAAGCAGCTCTCCCTGGTTTGGGGACAAAGGGACAAACTCAGAAAATGTGACCATGCATTTCTTTCTTGCAGCCACTTGGCATCTCCAGAATGCGAGCTGGAAGTGGTGGGATCCTGGTCTTGCTCTCTGATGCCGCTAAGCATATCCAAGATCCCTTGATTCCTCTGTGTGTGCCCAGGATGCCCTCCCTGGCATACGGGGTAGATTGGGACAGCCTGTGGAGACTCAGTAAATGGATCTTGTCTCTCTCCCCTTGCTCCTCCTTTTGTAAGTGAGCTAAAGGTCAGAGAACAAGCCCCTGATTAAAGAGCAAGAAGTTCTTGGAAAAAGATCAGCAGGAGAAGGTATCTCATGTTACACTCTAAACCTGCTTAAACAGAACAGGAAGGCAGAATGATTGAATGAGATTGTCAGAGAGGAAACTTTTCTGAGAGTGGGATGGGCAATGACTGTGTTTCACGGAGAGGGCATAGCACGATATGCCCTCAACGTGTGAGCAGACTTATGTGACCAGAGGATCTCCTAGGTCTCAGTCCTGGACTCGGTTAAGTCACTCACCTATAGCCTCTGGAAAGTTCTTTACACACTGTAAATCTGTTTTCCTCCCTTTGAAAATGGGATCAAATAGTACAAGGTTTTCCCAGGATTGTTAAGAAGGTCAATCAATCAATTAATTAAGCTAGCAGGCCAGGGGTATAAGATCATACATGCAGGTGCTGGAGGCTTAGAATCTAGTATTAATCTTTTGTTTTGGTTTTATTGGGTGTGACACAGGGATCCCCGTGCTCCAAGAATGCAGATTCTCTTCGGAGATGAGCCTGATTTGCAGTAGTCTTTGGCCCTTCAATGTCCTCTGTCAATCAACACAAAGTTCCACAACTTCCCTGCCCCACAATGCCACTAGCGGGGAGCCAAGTCTTCAAGGACATAAACCTATAGGAGACAGCTCATGTTCAAACAACCACGGACCCTATAAGTAATACAAAAGACTGGGTAGGTTCTTTGTTTGTTTGTTTGTAGTTCTGTCGGTAGGGAAGTCTAAAAGCATGCGGCTGATATCTAGAGAGGTTCTCCGTGTGAGGCGACTAAGCAGACATGCACAAGACAAGGGAAAACCGAGGAGTGTGCTCAGTCTCTTATTAGGAGCCCACTCCCCAAATCACCAACCCACACCCACAAAATGGCATTCATCCATTTCTGAGGGCAACGATGTGACCTGCCCACACTTTGGAAGCTCCCGTCTCTCCCTACTGCCACACCAGCCACTATGATCCAATTCAAGGTTTAAACGGAACATTCAAACCACAGCTGCTGGGAAAGTCATTAGGAGTAGACTGGTGAGCGAAGTCTGATTAATTCCACTTGAGTCTCATTTTCTTGGGCTGTGGACCATCCTGCTCTGAGTAGCAGTTCAGTTTGCTTTCATAGGGACTCAGAGTACTTGAGCCATCTCAACCTAAGAGTTAGTTTCTCACCTGGGCACTGTGCTAACTGATGGGGCTATGGAGGGAATGGGGCATGGCACAGGCCACAGGTTTCAGTCTACGGTAGAGGTATGGCATATCAAGAAAAAGTCGGTCACTAGGAGAGGGACAGGCGAGCACCATAGTGGGAGTCAACATCGCATCTTCTCGTGATTTAGGAATAATGTATTCCATCTGAGGTCCTGGGAGAGGCGCATAGAATACTTACGCTGGGTCTTGAAGGGTGAAGAGAAGCCATGCTGCAGTGACAGAGAAAGGACATCGACAGAAGACTGGGAGAGACAGGAGTGCATCTTTTCCGTGCATGCCCACAAAGTCTTCACTTTTCCACTCTGTCCCTCGGGGATGCCGGCCCCAGTCTCATGTTTCACTTGCTTTTCATTTTGATTGCAAGAAACAGGGAATTATTTTGTGGGGGATGCTTATCACAATAAGGGTCTACTTAGAGTAGATGGGAAACGTAGGAAGTCTGTCAGCAATAAGGGGTTTGGTAAACCAGATTCCAGGCTCCTGCCCTCTCTCCGCTGCCCTCTCAAACCTTCCCATCTGGGAATGCCTGTGCCTGCGAGCTGGAGGTAGCTTGTTGCCTTCTCAGGGATGCAGAATGTCAGGATGCTGCTCTTTCTGTCTTTTGTGACCCCCCCTTTCTCCTGAGCCTTGTGAGGTGTTTATGAAAACTGTTCACCCTCCACTCTGGCAAATGGGTGTTCGAGAAGTCTATGGCCTCTTCAGCCTCTTTCTTTAGGCTGAATTCACCCCCTCCAGTCACCAGTGGGCATGCGTGTGTGTGTGTGTGTGTGTTTGTGTGGAGCTGAGTTGAAGGTTTGTTGAGAGCTGAAAGGGCAGCCTCTTACTCCATTGAAGCCATACCCTGGTCTCACCTTTCTTTCTGTGTGAGCCTGGTATCTATTGTGTGCCTATTGTAGCCCAGGTTTCAGGCCCCATTTCTAAAACTACTGTGACATCAGCTCTATGAGAAACTCGCCATTCCTTCTCCGTGAATGTAGAAACAACTTCCTGAGCTAAGAAAGTTGCCCGACCTTTTGTAATTTCTCAGTGGTGGTGCTAAGAGTCCATTTTAGGCATCTACAGAATACCCACTGGAGTGGAATTAAACCACCATTTCTGTCCTGCACTTATCTGTGAAACCTCACTCTCCTGGTACAGGGCGCGCTTCCCATACCGGACCACGAGTCTGGATCAATATCCTAGGAGTTGGAAACAGACACATGACACACAGAGAGACCGGATCATTTGCCCAAAGGGTAAATGTCAACTTTATTTAGCACATGTAGGCTTATATACTTGGAGGCAAGAGGACGAGAGCCCCCTCCCACCTGGGAGTGAGAAGAGGGGTGTTGGCCGCATGGCGCCAGCAGCCGGAGCCTCCATATAGGGGGTATCGAGCTGGGAACCCTGACAGAAAGATGGGAGGAGATTTAGGGCTCCTGTGAGGACCTTCTTAGCAGGTGAAATTATCATAGCAATGACAGAGACAAGGCTTTGAACTAATTCCCTCCGGCTGGCAGAATGAGCAGGGGAAGCCAAGCTGGTTAGCGTAAACAATTCTTGCATCCTGTGCTTCGGCCTCGAGGAAGAGGGAAGACAGGGCCCTACACATTTCCTTAGTATATAGCATGAGTTGTCTTATGTTTGAGCCTGGTGGTTTAGGACATACTATAAAGTGTAGACTTAAGTCTACTTTTAACTCCAGAATGAACTGCGGACTTTGGATCTCAGAGGGGCTTGGGTTCCAATCTGGACTTTCGTTCTCAGTAGCTGATTGAATCTGGGTAAATTATTTAAATAACCTTCATACTGTCAATACGGGAAGGAGGATGTGTGCAGATAGGTGTCTTGGCTTCTCTCCATTAAGCACACCCCCATGAGATGCTGCCCAATCAACAGATACGTGAGGAGCTGCAGAAGCAGCATGGTTTTAGGGGGTCAGCATCGGTTTTCTGGGCATGGAGGGGACGGTGGTATCCACTTCTTCTGGAAAAGTTCGTTGCCTGACCAGACAGAAGATGAATGCTGAGCCCTGTGACAGTGGTGTCTCACTAGAAAGCCCAAGTGACGGTTGCATGTCCTGACTGCAGGGGTGTCCTTGTCTTCTCACCGGTTCTCCAAGTCACCTGGTGTCGACTTCAGCTGGCCTGGGGAGACCCTGTTGTTGGTGACCCACATCCCTGGTGATGTAGCTGCAGACTGGTCTGCCTAATGCATGGCCTGGAGTCCCTATTGTCATGCATTCTAGTTATTTACATTATTTTTTTTTCCAATTCGGTAATTTCTGTTGACCTTCTATGTCTTTGCGGTACTTTGATTACCCTTTGATTATTATTGTTTTCCCTTGTGTTTCTTGTGATGATTTAAAAAATGAATAAAGGTAGAATTGTAAACATCTCACTTTTCCCTGCTGTCGCTGGGCCTGTGAGGAGGCAGAGAGCTGAGCTACTGGAGGGTGTGGTTGAGGGTGCTGCTCGCATTGCGCCTACTAGAAAACAGAACGGGGAGAGAAGGCGGGCTCAGGGCACGACCCATGCTTCAAAGACAGTGACATGCTCTCTCCTCAGTCTGCTTCTTTATAGAGTAACGGCAAATCAATCCCACACCAGTTATGTTTTAAGGGGTTATTTATTTTGGGGGGTATAACTTACATACACCATAAACCGTCAGGAAAGGAGCCTAGTCGCTGGAGCAGGAGCCGGGAGTAGGAGCCGGGACCAAGCGCCGGAACCAAGAGGCCCAAGCCGAGATCTGTGGCTCTTTTTAAAAGAGAAATAGACCACACCCCAGTGGGCTGGTATTTCAGCGGCAATTGGCTGAGGGAGCGAAAGGCCCTCCCGCAGCACCTTGGGCTTGTGCTTCAGCGACTATTGGCTGAAGCAGTGGAAGATACTCCCGCAGCAATAGAGCCTAGGACCACTGGCCCAGGGATGGAGCCACCCACAACGGGCTGGCCCCTCTCCATCAATCACTAAGAAAGTGCCTGATAGCCAGATCTTATGGAGGCATTTTCTCAGTTAAGGTTCCTTCCTTTCAGAGAGTTCTAGCTTACATCAAGTTGACATAAAACTAGCCAGCACACTTATCTGATTGTAAGTGAAGAAGAGTGATGTTTATGCTTTAAGGAAGCCTCTTGAGGTTTACATTTGAAAGACTCTGAAGAAGAGTCACGATGATTTTGATCAACACGCAGCAGCTAAGTCCACAATAAGCTGAACATCGCATCCTTTTACGCACCCCCTTCCTATCTTTACCTTCGCTTTGTTTATCTGAGCAGCTTAAAGTGTGTATGAGGGCAGAGTGTGAAGGATAACATTTGAAGACAGGGACATGCTGATCACAGTACGCGCTCCAACGGCACAGCCTCTTATGTGTACCATTGTGCATACGTCAGTCATTGGACAGTGCCCAGAGTTCCAGTAGCTCAGCCCATTACATATGCCAGTCATTTTACAATGTCTAAACTTAGATGTTCTAGAGGTGAAATTACCTTGAAGCAGAAAGACCATATTATTTGGCTTCCTGTATATCGGATTCTGTCTTGAAAATCCTTCGCTTTCGGTCTTGCAGCAGGGCTGCTGATCTCGTGAGTCTCCCTTCTTTTGCTCTTGGACAGTGTCAGCAGCATTCTGCGTGCCCTGGTCTCTTTCCTCACACTGACAGCTCTCGTAACAGTACGTGAGGACTGACTGTCCCGGTCCTGGTACTCAGTAGTCTAAGGGGCACACTGGGGGCCCAGCAGCTCCTGTTGGAGGCTGTGAGCAGGAGACAAGGTGTTCGGCACAATTTCTGCTTCAACTAGTATGTCTGTGCTGGTCACTTCTTATCAACTTGACATATGCGAGAGTCATCTGGGAAGAGGAAATTCGTTAACTGGTGTGGGAGAATTGTCTGTATTCATTTTAATAAAATGCTGATTGGCCAGGCAGGAAGTATAGGTGGGTCAACCAGACAGGAAGTAGAGGCAGGGCAATGAGAATAGGAGAAGGCTAGGGAGGAGGAAACTTCCTCAGCCACTCCTGCGCAGACCACTGAAGAGGCAGCATGTAACTTGCCCAGCTGAGAAAGGTACGGAGCCATGTGGCTAATGTAGATAAGGATAATGGGGTAACATAAGTTATAAGAGTTAACGAGAAGCCTGACCTAATGGGCCAATCAGTTTATAACCTTATGGAGTCCTGTGTGTGATTTTCTTTGGGATTTGCTGGCTGTGGGGTACCGGGTGGGATAGAAACCCCAACAAGCCGGCCCTTGTGTTACAGTTAACTGAGGAAGTCCCGCCAGCTGATTGGCCTATGGGCGTGTCTGTCTCTCTTGACTAATGATTGATGTGGGAGGGACCATTCCACTGTGGGCTCTGTCACCCCAGGCCCAGTGGCCTGGGATGGTACAAGAAAGCAAACTGAACAGGTCATGAAGAGCAAGCCAGCAAGCAGCATCCTCCATGGCTTCTGCTTCAGTTCCTTGCCTTAAATTCTCATAGACTGTGACCTATTAATCAAATAAATCCTTTCTTCCCTGACTTTGTCCAGTGTCTGTCCCTGCAACATGAAAGCAAACTGGGCTTGGTGATGATTACTTTTATTCTATTTTTTTCTTTTAAGATTCTGCTTAAAACACATGGCATTCTGCTTTTGAAAAGTCTGTCAGATCTTCCAGACAGAATACCATTCTTGTCTTTTAGTCACAGCCTTTCTCAACACATTTCCAAGCCGGCTATCTTTCTTTTCTCCATGATCACGTTTTGGTCACAACAAATTTCTCACACAGATTCTTAAGTGCGTACAACCTGGAACTTTTATTTATATTGTGGTCTTTTTTCTTAAAACAATCCTCCTCCAGAGGTATTAGGGAATATTTGACAAATTCAGGCTTCATAAGCATAACGTGTAAAGCAAGGCCCGCTGGCACATACGTGTAATATGAGCGCCCAGCAGGCAGAGAGGCAGGGATGGCTGAGCCCAAGGACAGCACAGGCTGCTCAGAGAAATCGAAGTCAGCCTTTGTACAACGGGAAGTCAAGGACTACGCAGGTAGGCGTGGCTCCTACCCTTGCTCCTACCCTCGCCATAGAGCCTCTTCTCACAGCCACTGGAGCTCACTGCAGAAAAGCACACCTGCTCAAAGTACAGAGAGTAAAAGACACTGGGGTGCCCACCCCCCATAGGTCCATTTCAGAAATATCACCTATACCTCAGGTTCAGGGAACATTGTGGAATTGAGGTGGGAAGGGGTCCAAGAGCCGGAGAATCAGGACACCATCTAAGATCGGGTCTTCTAGACGTGACAGGTACATCATACCCATGATCTCAACCATATGTTTGCCGAAACAAGATGGCATCAGGGTAAGGGATGACGTGCCAACAAGGGGAGGGGGCAGTTTCACAAAGTCTCACCCCTAGATGAAGTGCTAAAGGCAGTCAATGGCTGTCAAGAGATAATTGATTTTTTTCCCCAGGGATTGGTCCTGATCAGTTGTCCAAGTAGTCAGCCCCAAACTAATGTAGAGAAGAGAACACTAAATGAACTCAGTAGGTTGTGTGTGTATATGTGTGTATACATACATGCATGCATACATGTATATACATTCTATAGGAGTAACAATAATCACAGAAAAGGAAGTCATCAACTTGAAGGGGTTACATGGGAGGACTTGGAGCAGGGAATGATGTAGATACTCATATATGAGATTCTCAAAAAATAATTTAAAAAAATCTCCAAGATCTGGAGGCATAGCTCAGTGGTAATACATTTAGTTAGCAAAAAGTGTACTGTGTGATTTTGCTCATGTATTTTTTTTTTTGTAAAATCACAACTGTGGTCAAGCTCATCTACACCCCATGACCTCACAGCTACCTGCGTACATGCTTGTAGTCCAGAGTTAAATTCTACTGTTTATTCCAAGAGCATCAATCGCACTGCTGTATCTCCCTTCCCCCCTCTCTTGGCAGAGTTTTGCTGTATAGTCTCGGCTGACCTAGAACTGGATACGTAGACCAAGCTGTCCTTAAAGTTGCAGCAGTTTTCCTACTTCTGCTTCCCCAATGCTGGGATTACAGGAGGGGGCGGAGGGGAGAGGGGAGAGAATTGTGTACTATAGTAAACAGTGAGCGGTTCAGCAAGGAGAGGGATCTTTACCTAATGGACACAAGGTTGGGGTTTGAGCCTGTTACTGATAAAATAATAATAATAATAATACTTTATTGTTAGACTCTAGGAACAGGCAGCTGAGTGATATTTGTGCATGAAAAGCTAAAGGACACCTCTGAGAGGCTGAAGGAGTCCTGTCCACCTCAGCCATGTCTTACCTTGTATTCAGATAGAATAATTAGGCTCAAACTCTTTTCATAATGGCAACGATGCCTCATGTAGGCATTGATCTTAACCGTGGATTTGGCTGGATCCGGAATCAGCTACGAAACTGCTAGGTGTGGACCATATGTGTGTGAGGGAGCATTTCCAGGATTGAGGGGACGAGATATCCCCCATCAGGGCAATGGGCTTTCCCAGCAGCAGCCCAGTTACAAAGAAGTCTGGGGAAATAGCAGTGGTTTGTTTTGCTTGTCTTCTTGCTGGTCTGTGTGTCTACCCTGTGGCGGTTGCTGCTGCTTCCAACATCAGAATCCAGCTTCCTTGGCCTTCCAACAGGGACTGAACATTGGTGACTCTCTTAGGACCCTCAGGGCCAGATTGGAGCTGCAGAGGTATTCAACTTTGTGGACTGATCGGAGTCCTGGGCACTCAGCCTCTTTACTGTGCAAGAAACTATTGTTGGACTCAATATCCCCTATGGAAAATGTCGACTGAAGAAACTTCTCATACATACGGGATAGAATCTTTCTCCATCTATCATCTATCTATCTATCTATCTATCTATCTATCTATCTATCTATCTATCTATCTATCTATCTATGTATCTATCTATGTCTATCTATCTATCTATGTCTATCTATCTATCTATCTATCTATCTATCTATCTATCTATCTATCTATCTATCTATCTATTATGTTCCTCTAGAGAACACTTGCAGTTGGACTTTTCTTTTGGCTGCCAACCAACTTCCAAATTAAAAAAAAAAAACCAGAGACTTATTATTAATCATGATTAATTAGCTTAGGCTTGTCCCATTAGCTCTTTTAATTTAGCCTGTTTCTATTTATGTTTTGCCTCCAGGCTTTTTACCGTTCTTTCATTCTGTGTGTCCCACTCTCCTGTTTCCTCCTTGTCTGTCTGTCTGACCCCTGGAGTCTTCCTGCTGTCTCTTTTTCCTTTCTTCTTGGAGCTGAAATTCCTCCTCCTACTTACTCTCCCTGCCCAGAAACTCCGCCCACAACTCCTCCCTCGCTATTGTCCCTTCAACTTTTCATCAGGTGCCTTAGGCAGGCAGGCAAGGTAAAATAGCAACACATCTTTATACAATTAAACAAATGCAACGCGTCTCTACATAAACAAAAGCAGCACACCTTTGCATAGTTAAACAAATATTCCGCAACGAACCTTGATTCTATATATTTGAAGTGTTGTGCATAACAAAGAGAATGCTTGGTCCTCAGAATTCTCCTTTATGAGTCACAATTTAAGGTAGTTTTGGTTAAGTAGAATTTTCTTTATCTTTTGACCAGGTCTGTATACCTTTACACATTTATCTAGTTTGTCAAGGCCACAGCTATTTTGATAGCTCACCCGTGTCTTACATGTTAAGGATCCATTAGTGGGTTATTGGCTCGGAAGTTCAGTGAAAGGAACACATCCTTAGGCCTGTCATTCGCTACACAGTAACAGCAAATTAAGAAAAACCAAAATTAATCTGACCCACGGTCTCATACAGAAATTGTACTTGCTGACAGACTTTAGTTAGAGGAGCTGAAAATAACAAACTCTGACAAAGAGAGGCTCCGCAAGAAACGGAAAACGGAAGAAAACACGAGGGAAAATTTGAAGTAAACAGTTTAATAATTTACATGCAAATAGTTGATTTGGAAAAATAGATTTCTTCCTTTTTGGAAAGCTGAACTCTAGGAAGCAGGTTTGAGTTGCTAAATTGAAGAACTTTGTGGCCGAGAGTGTGTAGCTCAGCGGTTTTCCAGTATGTGCACGGCAAAGCCACCAAACAAGCAAACAGCATGACAGACAAACCTTGTGTGTGTGTGTGTGTGTGTGTGTCTGCCAGGCCCTGGAATAAGGTCTACTTTTCGGCTCAAAAGTCTTCAAACAGAAGGTGGGTTTGAAGGTGAGGGGTGGCGCCAAGTTCAGCTTAGAGGTCCGGTGTAGGTCCCGAGTACCGACACTCTGCTGGTGTTATTCTAGACAAATGTCCCATAACTGGACAACTAGAAAACAGTCCACATAGCAGGAGCTGTGAGCAAAACTTAACTACCCACCCCCAATAGCTTCCCTCTGTCTGTCTGAGTCTAGGTTGCAGGCAGTGGCCTGCAGTCCAGAGGCAGTTAGGCCGAGGGACATCGCCTTGGCCCGAGGTGTCTGGTCACTGTGGTTAAGTCGTGCCCTGAGGATCGCCATGTCTGCACAGGAGCTGACAGCTACCGCCTGGAATTCCAGCACTCAGAAGGCAGAAGTAGAGGCCAGCCTGGGCTACAAAGTGAGACCGTGTCCCAAGAAAACAAACAAACAAACAAAAAAACAGCAAAAAACAGAACAGTGTTTTTGTATTGTGACTGTCTTAACCCCAAATCTTGCAACTTCAGGTACCTGGCTTAGCTGGGATGCCACCTCTGCTTTGATGGAGACCTGTATTGCTATTCCAACCTTGAACTCGACGTCGTCTGGCTGGTTGGCACCTGGTCTTCATTGTCACCCGTTTCAGTGAACCACGTTCTGGGCTGAAGCTGTGACAAGAAGCCCCGTGGTCCCTTGATCATCGGGAGCCATCTTGACACTCATATCAGAGCTTTGATATGGCTTATTAGCTTACTCCAGTGCTTCTGGAAGAAACAACCTAGTGTCCATGTTCCAACTTTCTTTCTCGTCTTGTTTTGTTCCTGAGCTAGGATATTGAACCCTAACCTAGGCTGACCTGGAACCCAGAGACTCTTCTGTTTCGTTCTTTTAAGTGCTGGGATTATAGTTGTGAGGCCGCGCGCGCGCGCACACACACACACACACACACACACACACACACGCACGCACACACGCACGCACACACGCACATTAAATTAGGCACTACCTACAAACAAAAGCTTAATTAGTTGGGGGCAGACTCATGTGTGGGTAATTAATTCCTAAGCTGGGGCACTTCAGATAGGATGATCCTGGCAAGTTCCAGACCAGCCTAAGCGACACAGTGCTCAGTTCTACACCAGGCTAGTGAGCTCGAGGCCAGTATGGGGTGCCAAACAGTGAAACCCTGTCTCAGAAACCCAACCACTGCCATCCCAGACCAGATTCAAAACCCAGATAAAAAGCAAACCTACGCCAGCCCTGGCTTTGGGTCGCAGTGCTTGGAATCTTTTGCAGGGTTTATAGATTTTTCTCTGCTTGGCTGCATATGTGAACCACCTTTGTGGGAGCAGCTAAACCCTGGACTGGTTGGAATAGAATTTCTTGAGAGTTTCTAAACCAGAGAGTCGGTCTGTGCCTCAAAGGCAGAGGGAAATGGGCCCTGTTCCCAAATACAGCATCGCTCTGCCCCCTGCTGTTGGCTACAGTGCCATTATCCTTTTAACTTGAATTTTTTCAAGGGAGAGAGGCCTGGATTGGCAGGGGACTTCAGCAGGTTTTTTCTTTCTTTCTTTCTTGCTCTCTCTCTCTCTCTCTCTCTCTCTCTCTCTCTCTCTCTCTCTCTCTCTCTCTCTCTCTCTCTCTCTCTCTCTCTCTCTCTCTCTCTCTTTCTTTCTTCCTAGAACTAAGGCCTTCGTGGAAAACCAACTCTGTCGAAAGATCAGCAGGTGACACTCGTATTCCTAAGCTGAAGGCCTGTCCAGGCTTTGGTGCTGGGCGGTAGAGAAGAGACGTGGACGCCCTCTGTGACTTTTGTGGCAGGGGCGGGGCAGGATCTACTGGCAATGCTGGCCCCATTGTGGTTGCCTGGAGACTGAGGGGCTCTCAGAACCACACCCAGAGGTGCCCAGAAGAGTTGGGCAGTGTGGCACCAGCTCGCTTGGAGGTGTCTGCGGTGAGCACAGGATAGGGCCTCTGCAGCTGCAGGTAGACAGGTAGAAGAGGAAATCGTGGGTCTGGTCTGGTCACCAAGGAGGTGGGTTGCTCAGTGAGGGACCCTGTGCTTTTTGGCTTCTGTAGAGTCCAGCCACCTCAGGTGGGGGTGGCTCTCGGGAGGGGCCGTGGGGCGGCAAGCAGCGGAGTCCGATCGTCCCCGGTGGTCGTCATCCCCCTCCACCCTGCTTGACCAGTCCCCGGGGTAGAGGCGACAGAATTGCGCCCCGCCCCCCGCCTCCGCCTCCCGTACCCACACCAAGACGCACACGCTCCTTAATCTCCCCCGCCCTCGGTTGTCCGGGCGACGGCCCAGACGAGCAGGTGATGCATTGACAGCGAGCAGATGGTCCCCCGTGGAGGCGAGCGCGGCCCACAATGCGCCCAGCGCCGCGATCCCACTGCGCCGCCCCCGCCCCGTGGCCCGCGCTGCCCGCATGCTAATAGGGGTCGGGGGAGGGGTCTGGGGCGGGGCCGGGCGCCCTGGGCACGCCCCCTGTCCTTTGCTGTCACTTCACCTCAATTTTTTTTTTCCCTGAATGCCCTCTCCAAATCCCCGCATCTGAAGTTTCCCTATCGCACACCCAGCGCGCTTCATCTGTCTCCGAACTCTCTCCAAGCGGATCAAGATTGCCCACCCTCCACACTCTCCTTTCTCCCATTCTGCAGTAGCAGGAACCACTTTTACTCCCTGCTGGCATTTCATGGTTGATCTGGGCAGACTGGAGGAATGGGTTTACCACAGCCCAGCCTTGATCCCCGCTTCTAGACCCGGCACTGGCATGGCAAAATGTGTCAAGACACCCGCCCCCGTTCCGCCTCCACCCCCTTATCCCCAATGCTTCAGGGCCTTTCAGGCTGCTGCTTCTCGGGACTTTCCTTTCTGGAAGTTCAAAAATAAATCACTCTCTGGTGACGCCGGTACTACCCCTCCTGGGAAGCCCTCCCATTCACACACCCTCCTCCCATTCATTTGACACACACCCCCCCCTTCTGTACCCTATTCACCGCTGTGTGGCAAATTGAGGCTATCTTATAGGAAGGGCAGGAAAACCGCTAGGCACTCTTCACAATTTTAATACCGTACCTCATAGCTGTCACATAAATTCATTGCCCGGCCTACTCTATAATGGCCACGAAATAACTTTTAAGAGAAGAGGGGGGCGTCCGACGACGGTGCCACAGTATCTTTCTTTGATTTGCAGGTGCTCCCCCCCACCCCGCCTCCTTTAAACCATTACTACAGTAACCGCAGATAGCGCTTTCTCTTTTTATAACTGTCACACAGAGCGCTTTAAAAAAAGCCATCCTTCTCCTTTTTATTTTACAGTAGATAAAAAAAATGCCAAATGCCAATAAAGGCTTTAAAAAGAAAAAAAAAAGCAATGGAAAAAGAAAGCGAAAAAGAGACTCGTGAATGAAGTTGAGACAATACGGGTCACAGAGCTGTCGAAACTAATGTCATAGTGCGGCTGCTGGGCGGGCCTACAGAAAACTTCTTGTTTCTTGATTTTTATGGAGATTTGGTGTGTGGCATGAAGCACTCCCTGAACAGGTTCAGAACAAGCGGGACAGAAAGAACGCACAATAAACTCCCCTCCGATGGCCTTTCTGCCCACAAACACCTGTGATTTACAAAGCGGCATTTTGGAGGACAAAGCGGGGCCAGAGGGCCGGGGTATTGTTGGGAACCGGACGCCTCGTGTACTCAAGGCTGTAGCAGAGAGTTGTTTTATCTTAGAACATGTCCTAGGTCCATGCGACGCAAACTTACAACCAGGAGGAAAAAAAAAAGCAGCTCTTCTGAGGGCCCTTATGGACTTTCTCAAATGCTTCTTATTAATACGAGCTGGTGTTTCTGCTAAATTCTTGAAACTAGTGGAATTCACTAGAATTCAAAGAGAGTCAATTTATACAAGCCTCCTAGCTAGGAAAGTTAGTAACCATCTCTGAGCACATAGAAAGAAGTGGCTAGGATGTTTAATTAGAAGATGAATACTGTTTGCATTTTTGTTTTGGTTTTTTTTTTTTTTTTTTGAGACAAGGTCCCTCTATGTAGCCCCAGCTGTCCTGAAACTTGCCACATAGGACAGGCTGGTCTTGAACTCAGAGAATTCTCCTGAGTGATGGCATTAAGCATGTGCACCACCACACCTGGCTGCTTATCTTCCTAGTGATTTAGTCTTATTGTTTGGAGGTTTTCTTTCCCTGCTTCCCATTCTGACTTCCCTCTGTTCTCTGTCGTCTCCTTCCCAGGGAGTTAGAAAGATGGGAAAGCAGATAACACTGTGAGGCGATGATTTTGAACTGGGTGAGAGTCTCTTCCCTTAGGACAACTAAAAGAGGCCAGAGTCAGCTGAGACCTGAAACTGGTTAAGAAGCAGGGGAGCAAACAGCCATGTGACCAGCAGAGACGCTGCCAGGGTCTCAAGTCACTGTCAGAAGGTTGTGAGGCTGGGGCATTGTGGGAGCGGGAAGACTTTTGAGATGAAGCTAGAGAGATTGGCTTGGGTCAGTTAGGAAGGCCATTTGTTGGACCTGGGGGAGGAAAAGGCTTTTATTCTGAAATAGAGAGCTGGCGAGGATCTTGAGGGATTTTCCTGACTGGACTTGGCGGTTCAAGATGATCACTACTGCTCTCTGGAACATTAGTTTGCTTTGTGATGTTACAACAGCATGCTGCAGAGATGGATGGATGAATGAATTGGTGAACGATTTGGCTTGCAGTTCTGATGGCCGATTTCAAGAGCCTGGGTGGCTCTTGGCATTGGGCTGTCTTATACCACGGAGGAAGGCTGATGGGCAAGGGTCAGCTAAGCAAACGAGAGGGAGAGATAGGTAAGGTAGGTGGAGAGAGGGAGAGAAAGAGAGAGAGAAAGAACGAGAATGAACCTGGGGCCTCAAACTCTTTTATAATGGACACTGATCATGATAGTGGAGTCCTTGTGGACTGAATGGCAGGACTAGACATGCTATGGCCCGACAGAGAACTGTCGGAAGGCCACCTTAGTCATTTAGACAAAGCATCTATGGCGTCTTGGAGTAAATTGTGTTAACAGAAGTGAAGAGAATGCATGGCTTTGGATCTGTATTAGGGAAAATTGATGCGATCCGAGGAATGAAAATGCGTGGCTGGGCTGAAGAAACTGAGCCGCAGCAAGGACAACCTCTTGGGGCCGGACAGCTCAGTGGGTGGCGCGCACATTATGGAGAAGGTAGGCGTGAACCAGCGTGTGGTGGGTATGTCAAGTCTTCCGTTTCAGCGTGTTACGTTTGAGCTATGGTGGGCGTAGGGTCAAACAGCTGACTTCTGGAGGGAGGGGAGGGTCATTCTCTGGCTTCCTGGAGACCTGGGATGGGGCGTGACATAAAGAGATGAGCTAGGCCCCTTCGGCACTGGAACTGGAAATGCTAATTCAATCTGACAGGCAATCCAGAGGAAGTCTTGAGAAGTCAGGGGCTAGGAAAGGAACCATGAGGGCGATAGTGGATGGATGGAGTGAACACATAGGAACCTATAAACCAGAGCAGAGAGGAAACCCTTGCTGAGAGGAAAGAGGCTGACGGACAGAAACAAGAAGAAGGTGTGCCACGGGCCTGGAGGTGTTTTGGGGCAAATAGTTGTAACGGCATGCTAAGGTGATCGTAGCCGCTTTCCGCAATGCTTTTGAATTTGAGAAACAACATGCAAATGACTGGCAAGTCTATTTAAGAGTACACACACACACACACACCCCTAAAATTGAGAATGGAAAGGCATCTCCAGTAGGCTAAAGATTATCTTGAGAATTCAGTAAGCATTTTTTTTTCTTACTCTCTTTTCCCCTCCCCGCTACCCCTCTCTCTGCTCTACGCAGACCAGGCTAAGCTTGAAACTTTCCTGCCTCAGCCTCCTGGGTGCGGGACTTTTCAGGGCATGCCCTCATACCTTCTCTTTCCCCTCGGAGTCCTGCGTTATAGATTGAGGGTGTGTTTTGTTTTGCTTATCAGTTTGTCAGCTTTATTGATGTATGCAAGGGGACCCAGTGCAGCTCCTGAGAAAGAGGAACTGGAGAATGAGGTCTCTGTTTTAAGCCAAAATGGGCTTCCTGCTATTGGTGATCAAAACCGATGGAAGACACCCTACACGCACAGGAGCTGGATGGCAGGGCTAACGACTGCATCCACAAAGTCTGGCTGTCATGGAGAAGCAAGGTGTGATGCTAGGTGTGAGCATCTGGACCCAGGGGAGTAAAACAGGACCCAAGACAACAGCAAAAACTCAGAGAGAGGCTGTTACTCCATTTCTCTCTCTTTTTATAAAACATTTATTTTTGTTTCTTGTGTATGAATGTTTTGCTAACATGTATGCATGTGTACCACGTGGGGTGAAGTACTCGCAGAGGCCAGAACAGGGTGTTGGATCCCCTGGAGCTGGAGTTACAGATTGTTGTGAGCTGCCCTGTGGGCGCTGGGAATCCAACCCAGATCCTCTGAAGGAGCAGCCAACGCTCCTAACTACAGAGTCATCGCTAATCCCCTCACCACTTTTTCTCGAAAGGTCCTGGTAAATTTAGCTCAATAGATGCAGGCTTTCTTCTGTCTCTATTCCTGTTATCTGCTGAAAGAAAGAATAGGTCTGTTCTTTAAAGATTGATTTATTTATTTGATTTTTTTTTTTTAGAGATAGGGTTTATCTGTGTAACAGCCCTGGCTATCCTGGAACTAACTCTGTAAACCAGGCTGGGCCTTGAAATCTCAGAGATCCACCTGTCTCTGCCTCTTGAGTGCTGGGATTAAAGGCGTGGACCACCACACCAGGTTAAGATTTATTCTTTTTACTGTTTTGTGGGTATTTTTCTGCATGTATACTTTTGTAACATGTATGTTCAGTGTCCTTGGAGCCAGAAGAGGGCATTGGATCCCCTAGAACTGGAGTTATAGATTGTTGTTAGTGGTCATTTGGGCACAGGGATTTGAACAGGACCCAAGACAACGGCAAAGGCCCAGAGAGAGGCTGTTACTGTTCTGCGAGAGCAGCCATGTTATTAACTACGGAACCATCTCTACTGCCCTGGTATTTGTTTCAGTATTCCTCTAGAGAGCACAGCTGAAGGAAACATTCAGGAGGAAATCATTGCGAGGAAACAGAATGCAGGAACTAACTTTCTCTTGGTCTAGTGTGTAAAAGAGCTTTCAAACGTTTAGAAATCACCAAGCAAGATTTCATCACAATGCAATCAAAAGCCCCCCAAAACCATCACATTAATGGGAAAGATAATTAGAATTAACTTAAGAAGAGATGGAAGACCTGGTTAGAGCTACGGTAATGGCAGCGATGAAAAAATATACCTTGGAATAATTAACTCCAAAAAGGGCGTTGAGTTTTGGTAATCTTACACATACATGTGTTCTTTGGGGCCGAGGATGTAGCTCAGGGTAGAGCACTTGCCTAATGTGCATAAGTACTTGATCCACGGCGCTGCGAAAACAAACAGCAAGAAGTGGATTTTGAAATGTTTTACATAAACACAAGTTAGTCATGGACGTTATGGATGTAAAAGCTGATGAAATTTTCCCAGTTCATGATATTTTAACTGGGAAAAGAATAATAAAACAAAGCCAACAAGCTATTTTGCTCATAAATATATGTTACTGTTTTGAAAGCTTCATGAGTACATTAAATTAATGAGTGTGCATGGGATATATTAAGAGGGTTTTGTTTAATGAGGTCTAGCATTAAAGATTCTGGAAAAGTATCACAGTCGTAGGGTAAACAAGTAGATCATCCAGGAATCCCATTAAATACTAAACATAAAATATGTCCTAGTTAAGTTTTGTTACCTTGACACAAATTCAAGTTATCTGACAAGGGGACCACCATCTGGGAAGAAGGGGAGACTAAGACTGGTCTGTAGTCAAGCCTGTGGGTCATTTTCTTAACCTAACAGTTGATATGGGAGGGCCCAGCCCACTGTGGCCATGCCACCCCTGGGCAGGTGGTCTCGGGAGTATAAGCAAGCAGATTGAGCAAGTCATGAGGAGAAATCAGAGTTCCTGGATGGCCTCCGCTTCAGTTTCTGCCTCCAGGTTCCTGCCTTGAGTTCCTGCCCTGGCTTCCCTCAGAAATGGTGTGATCCAAAGGTTCCAGGTTGCTTTTGGTCAGTGTTTCACACAGCGACAGAAACCCCAACTAAGACACACACGTGCAATAATTCTTTTTAAAAATTGTATTTTAAGCATGTGCATTTTGCCAGCATGCATGTTCATGCACTATGTGCATGCAGTGCCCACAGTGGCCAGAAGAGGGCGTCAGAGCCTCTGGAACTAGAATTACAGATGGCTGTAGTCACCATGTGGGTGGGAATTGGGAACTGAACTTGGGTCCTCTGCAAGAGCATCGAGTGAGCCATTTCTTAACCACTGAGCCAAATAGTTATTCTTTTTAAAACTTATTTTTTTGTTTTTCAAAACAGGGTTTCTTTGTGTGGCCCTGGCTGTCCCGGAACTCACTCTGCAGATCAGGCTGGCCTTGAACTCAGAGATCCTCCAGGCCTGAACTACCACTCAAAATTTTAAACAATTTATTTATTATTTTTTTATAGTAGTTAATCTTTATAAAAGTTTAAAATAGATTTAAAATGTGTTCTTTGGCAGTTTTATACACGGATACAACACATTTTAGGCATTCTTACCCCTATTATCTTCCCCTACTCTACCCCATTGAGATAACAAAGTATTCATTGTCATAGTTAGCAATAAAAATACTAGGGGCTCATCAGCCAGAGCGACAAAATCAGAAGCCGTCACTATTGATTGGGAGTGTTCTGACATTTGAAAGCAATTCAGGCAGCCATGAGCAGACATAAGTGGCAGAGCCCATTGCAACGAACAAGGTCACTGACTGCAATCAACACTTCTCACTAATAAAACTGGGGAGAACACTCAAGATGAGACATAGAAATGTTCAAGTTCAAGAATAAAAAAAAAAAAAGACAGGAGATTTCCAGGGAAATGCACCCTTCAGAAATGCAGCCTGAGAGGGAGAGAATTTAGAAATGTGTCTTTGGAATCTGGTGTCGATGCGTCCCTCGGTTCAAAAGCAGAGAGAGGACCTTCTCTCGGAAGAGGAATGGATGGCTATAGGTTGCCTCTTCCTGTTAGCATGAAAACTTTAAGTTAGCGTACAAAGTAGTGGGTTTCCTGGTTCAGGGGCTCTCCAGCCGGGCAGTGGTGGGGCACGCCTTTAACCCAGCACTCAGGAGGCAGAGGCCAGTGGATCTCTGTGAGTTCGAGGCCAGCCTGGTCCACACAGTGAGTTGTAGTGTAGCCAAGGCTACATAAAAAGACTATGCTTCCCAAACAAAATGCAACACCCGAAGCAAAACCAAAAACAATGAGAATAAGGTGTTTTTTTTTAAATCAATAGTTACTCAAGTATATTAAGAGACAAGAAATTTCAACAATATACAAACTCCTACCAGGGGCTTGGAAAAGTGAATCTCCTAAGTCCTTTTATGGGATGAGCAAAACCTTGATGAAAATGTAAAGCTATAAAGGTGGGGGCAGAATGAACTTCACTCATGATCACTAATAAATAAAATAAAATGAATACTGTGATTGTAACGCATCCCAGCACTGAAAAGGAACACGCTATGACCACAAATGCTCTACTGCCTTAATGTCATGAATTTTGATAGCACGACATCACACAAGCAGGTTAACAATGAAAACATGATCATCCTAAAACATGCAGAGAACACTGAGCCAAATTCACCATCTGTTCCAAGTTTAAAATAAAAAAACAAGAACCCTTACGAATTGTGAATGGAAGGGGGTCTGCTTAACCTTATAAAGACATCTACAAAACCCTTTAAAAAATCCGGCACACTTTATACCTGAGCATCAAAATACAACATTTCTTTTAAATATCAGAAAACAAAAAGGACTATCCAACTTGTGGGCAGACTGAATGTTTGGGGCCTCCCCTGCTTGAATGTGAGCACCTGTTGATGTGTCCGTGTTACCCCGTGTGATTTCTGTACCCCATTCTTTTCCTTCCTAGTTATTCAGCCCTCCACAGACACTTTCCTATCTTGCTTTCTGTAACAGAAATATCTTCGGATTCAAGACTCAGAACTACAAATGCAAACTTGTTTGCTAAGGATGAGTACAAGTAGGAAGCACAGGAAGCTACTGGAGACGTAGACAGGGCTTGTCCTTCTGAGACGTTTCAATTGATCAGAGTCGTCCCCAATTTCCGTAGGCCTCTCCTGTCTACCTAGAACACGCTGTGAGTCCTAGAATCTTCCAGAACCCACAGTGAGGGATACACAAACGTAGACCTACGATATTGACTTCTTAAGTCATCTGTTTTGGGGGAAAACAGCCATGGGCACCGTCACAGCTTCACTTAGCGCAAATGCAAGCTGGTGCAGTAAGGAGAAAGCTCAAGGCTTAGATCTCCGAAAGGAAGAAGGAAGAACAGCTGTTAACGTTAGCAAGATATACAACCATTCTCAGTAATCTACAGACACACATTTCAGCATGAAAATGAAAGTATTAGCTAGTTTGCAGTTTAAGATTCTCCCCCAAAGGGGGTAAGAGATAGCTTAATCTGGAGCCAAATATGAGTGACCGTGAGGCACTAGTTTCATGAAGCTTTTAAGAGTACAGAATAAAGTCATAAAACAAGATAAGATACTTTACAAACACATTGATGGAAACACCAAAGCAGGGAATTTCTGCTCTAAGCCTCAGAGGCTGTCTCAAGATATTTTCAGCCCTTGGATTGGTGGACTCTCTTGGTCTATAAGCACATTTCTAAAGGTTTACCTAATGGTCCTGAGGATGTTAAGCCATACAACTGCATTTTATACCCTGGAAATGATTTGAAAAATGCATATACTTGTAACTAAGTCCAATATTGGAGGCCAGTCTGGGCTACATAGCTATTCCCTTTGCCAAAGGTGGGGGGGAGAGAAGATCCCAATACAAGAAATAAAAGAAAACCAACAAAATGTAACAAACCCTAGCATTCCCTAGAACAGGGAATCTCCTTCTTATAAACAAATAATCTTACATTTTGAAAAGTATGAAGTTTTATCGGAATTCATTATCAAGAAGTAACATGGTTTAGGTAGGATGACATAGTATATTAATATATTATTGTTATATCATTGTAACCAGGTACGCCATTGTAGCCAGATACATGACTGTAGCTGGTCTTTTCTCCATCTGTTGTTACAGGAGATTGAACTCACAGCCGGACACCTAAAGTGACTGGTCTGGAGGGATGGGAGAAGCATTTAACTAAATGCCAGACCCTTCAACAGGATGCAGGTAGAGCTTTTGGTTCATTTGTTTATTTTTTGATCAGCGAGTTTGCTACAGGTCAACCATTTGTTTTGATTCTTGAAGCAATACTATGGGTATCACGGTCTGAAATATGTACCCACTTGCCTGCAGTGATGTGTGAAATATGCAGGAGAGAGCATACCTGAGCATGCCTTTAGAACATACAGTCTTTCCCCACTCCAACTAGACATTACATGTCTGTTAAGCAACTGGAAACACGGCCCTCACCTTCTTGGATATTCTTTTACGTATTTGCTAAGGTATCCCATGCCATACGGGGGTGATGTATGGAGTTAAAGCACCTGATGGTGTCCCTAAGTCGTATAAGTTCATGTTTTGAACAGAAAGGTAAAAAAAAAAATCTGCTGTTGTGTAAAGACAGCAAGAAAGCTGAGCTGGTGAGGAGGACACCATCTCCTCCCTTCCTGGAACAAATCTCCACAAACCCCTCGGCTTAAAAGACTTTTAGCCCTGAAGGGCACTCGCCTAACGCATCATTTGGGTTAAAAATTGAGTACTGAGTGTCTTCTGGTCCTTCCCGAAGGCTTTCCACTTCTCCATCACGGTCAGCTTCTCGACCCTACCCAATCATGGCCCCTGCTGCTTCACCTCATCAAAGCCGGCAGCCACAGGTTGAGTCCCTCTCGCATGGCCTTGACCCAGCCTCTTCTGCCTCATCCTTAGACAGCTCAGGGCCCTTGAGCTCCCCCAGGCTAATCCCACCTTACCCTAACTAATTACAGTTGCAAAGTTCCTTTGGGTCAAGAAGGTGCCATGTTCAGACAGTGGGGTTAGGGAGCATGCACCTGGAGGGGTGCTGAGAAGGAAGGGAACAGCTGACATCACTTCCCATCTCTGCTTGCTCTCTGCTGGCTGTCTCGCCACAACCTGGCCTCTGTGGTACTTACTCTCCATGGGGCAGACGGCTTACACTCTTAGTTCATCTCTCTGCCCAGGGGGCCTTCAGTGAACCATGTGTCTCAAATTTGTCCTGTGCTCTCCAGCTTCATACTGCCCCTCATTTTTCTTCATAGAACGTCTGTCTTCTGTTGGGGGAATCCTCCTGCTGAAGGCGAGGCGTGGGCCAGTTTTGCTTCTGGTGCCACCCAGAAACTAGCCAAGGGTCCGACACACAGCTTAAACAAATCCGTGCAATTCTGCCCCTTGACAGGCTGTGGTTTTCAGTAAGCTGGGTCACAATGCAGTATTTTACGGAGGCGAGCTGCCACACAGCATAGAGATGCTCTTTGGAAGGGCGTGCCAGAGAATCCTGTGTGGAAAATGTCACATCACCACCCTGCCTTTAGAAAAGCCAGGGCACACATACGTTCTGTAACCAGTGGCTTCTTGGAGTCAGTTCCAAGTATTAGAGCCATGGGCTTTTCTTCTCCTGGGTTAGCCCTGGCCTTCTGCTGTTGAGTGGAGACAGTTGAGCTGGTCTATACCATGGTGTAGAAAGGCGAGGTTCAGCGGTCACAAGGCAATGGTAGTAGTTGGCGTCCAGGCTTGTAGTAGCCACCTGCCTATGTATACAAGCTAAAGCTTGCTGGGCAATCTAGTTTTATGAGGAATTGGTTTATGTGAAAGACTAAAATGTCCATTTTAACATTTCAAAATTTGTAATTTTTGAAGATTACTATATGCCCCTGTGTTCCTTCTAAAAGAATAGAATAGTATCAGTCAATAAAAATATATTTTAGTAATAAAAAGAGATTATGTTACTCTAGTGGTCAGATTTAAGCTGACACTAGTCGGTGATGGTCTCATATGTACTGTTTGGTGTCCTTTCATAAATAGCCCTATTACTTGATATTTTTAAGAACAGAGATTGATAATAATCATGACAAGAGAAAGTACCATCATTTTTGCTGCCACTAACAGAATATCTACTGTTATTCATTATAGTGTATCATAAACTATTAAATCCTTCATGGATATATGCAGATGTATGTATGTGTGTGTATATATATATATGTGTGTATATATATGTGTGTGTGTGTGTATATATATGTGTGTGTATATATATATGTATATATATATTTCTATTTAATCTTTCCACCCCATGAAGTCCTGGAGCATATATTGCTTTGTCTACCCACCAAGAACATTCCCTTCACCCGGATCTCATTTTTGTAAACTCTTCCTCTCTGCTGCCACTAGTCCTGAGGAGATAGCCCGGTTACGGTCTCTCAGTATCGTGGCAGTCGAGATGAGCGTGTGATGTAGACACAGGTGAACCAGACACATGTCAGAGTGGTTGTTTACGTCAGGAATCAAATAGCTAAATACTAAATAGCCACATGGCAAAATTTACCTAGTACCCCCCTCAGCCTGATTCCAACCATACTCCTGTCCATTTGCTGTGCTGTGCTCTGACACCCCATAGTTGTGATCAGTCACCCACTCTTCCCATTCCGACCACGTCTTGGAAACACAGCAGGGGAATGCACACACCACTTTTTCATCAGGGTGCGGCTTAGACAGTCGTGGCTTTCCCTTGTCTTTCAGTGGATTACATTTTGGCTGTGTCAGCAGGGCTAGAACGTCAGACGGGCTCCATCTTTAGTGCTAATTCTAGTGGGATATAGGTGGTGGTTTGTAACTTTGTGTCGAGACCGTATCATGGTTTGTAACTTTGTGTCGAGACCGTATCATGGTTTGTAACTTTGTGTTGAGACCGTATCATGGTTTGTAACTTTGTGTCGAGACCGTATCAGCTACTCTTCATATCGCTGTTGACCGAATGCTTGAAAACAAGCAGCTTCCAGGAGCAGGGGTTTGTTTTGGCTGGCTTACAGTTTGAGAAGATGCAACCCAACATGACGGAGCAGGCATGAGAGCAGGGCTGTGTGGCAAGCTAGTGGCAATGTGTTTGAGGTCAGACAGCCAAGACTGGACAGGAGGGGGTTCTGGGCTTAGCTGTCCACTCCAGTGAGGCTTCAACTCCTAAAGGTTGCACAACCTTCCAAAACAGCCCCGCCAGGTGGGCGTCAGGAAACGATTTATTAAATGTATCATTAAATGAGTTATTAAATTTATTAACATATTTGACTGCATTTGAGTTACATTTTGGACACAGGACACACATTCTTCTTTTCAGAGTATGCTGTGTACCAAGGGCTTCTAATTTGCTTGGCTCAAAGATTATTTCTGCTGTGTGCTCATCTGCTTGTCAGACTAAACTCTTCACAAGCTTCTTCACTGCAGGGCAATGACATCTTCTACCACCTCCCCCAGCCCCACATCGTGCCCAGACAGTTTTACTCTACAAGGACAGGGACAGTGACATGACTGGAATTTAGATTCTGAACTTAATCATTTGTGGGGATCCCCTTTTCAGTGGAGGGGTGTCAAATCAGAGTCACTCCGAAAACAATCGTCAGGCACTGGCATTGTCGAACCTTGCCAAGCAATGGCACTGGGCCTCCCATCTTGTGGGTGGGGGGTTCCATTTCTTCATCTTTGGTCTGAGTTACTTAGCAATGACCAACCGAACTATGCGGCCGCCATATTGCTTTTGCGTGTTTGACTAGAACGTTGACAGATTAATAGGAAGGGTAAATAACAACTGCAGGGGCCCAGTGTGGGGAGGCGGGATTGACTGCGCCGGACTGGGTTGTGTTTACTCAGAGGGGGCCTAAGTAAAAGCCTGCTGGGAGAAGGTGACTCAGGTCATGGGCGTTTGTTTCTCATCTCTATAGAATACAATTGTCTTCTCAATGGAAGATGACTTTTTTTGAATCTACATGGTTCTACTGACAGGGAGGGGACATTCGCTATTCCAGGGTGCTGGCTAAATCATACACCAAAGGGAAGGCCACACAAAGATTCAAATGTTCTGAATTCCTCAGAGATCCTTTGACTTCGAGCGAAGGAGAGAAAGTTCATCGCCTATTCACTGCCTATGCCTACTATTTGATATTCAAAATTTTATGAAGTTTCAGGATTATCTGGCTCTTTTCCCTCCTCCCGATCCATGACGGTACAGCCCTGGACATTTAGCTCTATTGAATTCGCAAGCCCTGGTTTAGGGGAAATCTATTTTGACTCAGATTTGTTCTCTGAATTTATGTGGATAAGATGTCTTGAAATAAGGGGAAAGATGTCCTTTGGGCAAAATTGAACCAGCAGTGGTGGCTTCAATTAAAGGCTAAGCTGTATTTCTGGGTGACAATTCTTTGAAGATGTGCATCTTACATTTCAGTGCTAACCTAGTTCTTTATAGCATGGCTTATTTCCATTAAAAGACCCAAAAGCTTCCACACAGTTTGATTAGCCATTCTTGGTCTGTCTGTCCCCGCCCCATGGCGGATGTGTGCACATGCATTTATGTACGCAGATATATAAATCTTTCTTTGAATTTCCCAGACACTCTTCTTGAGACGGCAGGCGGGAAGGGAATGGGGTGACGTGTGCGGCCTCTCCTTCTGGCTGTCTTTCTGCTTTGTTGTGTCTGGACAGATACTGTTTTCTGACATCCATTTTCTCTTTTACATCCCTTCTCTCTCGCCTCAGTTTGGCTCCCTGTTTTCTCCCTTCTCTTCTCAGTGCTCAAGGATAAGGTGTTGCATGGCAGCATTGTGTGTGGTGGTGGTGGGAACCATTTCAGCTCCCACAGGCTTCTCAAACGGAAAAGCCATTGCGAGTTGTCTGTTTCCCCACCTGTCAAACAGCGTTGCAGAGTTTGTGCCAATACACACGGTGTGAGGCATAGACTGTGGTTTTCTGCTGCCCACAGTGTCTGGACTGAGGTTGATGGAGAGTCCCTCACATGCCTGCCTCCTGAGCTGGGACTTACAGCTTTTGTCTCTTTGAAATTGTCTTTCAGTGCATCTACCCACTTTTTATTTGGTGCGGACGTCTTTAGGGTTTGGTGGTATCGAGGCAGAGGGCTCTCTCAGGTGGTGGCAGATGGCTACAAGAGTAGTCCTTCCCTGCAGACGAGGAGGAAGCTCCGTGGCCTTTCATCAGTTAGCACAGAGTGAGAGCAGACCACTTTAAAACGCAGTTGGCTGTGGCAGTCAGAACCACCTAGGTTCAAGGGAAGGGAGCAAAGAGCTTTCTGCTCATTGCAAAGAAGAGTTCGGGGCTGTGTTCTACAAGTCCAATAGGGTTGAGAAAGAAGAGACTGGAAATGTGTTGGGTGACATCCCCACTTGAGTATGTCCTTGAGAATGACTTCCTTTGGACACCTACCATCAACAAGACCCTGAGCCCCCTCCAGGAGATGCGTGGAGACCCCTCCAGGGGACACGTGGAGACCCCTCCAGGGGACGCTTGGAGACCCTCCAGGGGACATGTGGAGACCCTCCAGGAGATGCTTGGAGACCCTCCAGGGGATGTGTGGAGACTCTGAAACAGCAGCGAGGCAAACCACTTATCAAATGCCTGTTAAGATGCTCTCCACCTTTCTGTCCAGGCCACATTTTACAGCAGGTTTTAATCCTACTGAAAACCTCTAGGAACCCTGGAGTGAATGAGAAATAGAGGACTTGGGGTTTAGCTCATCACGGAAGAGAGGCCCAGGCAGATAATTTCTCCTTTGGCCTATTGCATTCTCTCCGAGGTCGCTTACATTTCCCAAGGACCCATTTTACGTCTATGCAAATGGGCCACATATATGGATTTTATGAGCACACCAGACTAGTTACAAGGCATTTTGTAGCTGTGAACTAAAACAAGTGACTTGAGAAATGAGCTTGCCAAACGACCACAGATTGCACTTTCTATGTTGGTGGAAATGTATAATAAATATGACTCTCTCCCATGCCGCTGTGGAGTGCACTGAATTCCGGGCTCTCCTGAGTGGCCCTCTGACTTGACCTGTGCCCTAGATATATTGATGAGCATCTGCATCTGTTGATACCACTTTCAGAACCCACCTGACACACATTATTGGGCTACGAGGTCAAGCGTTCTGTACGAGGGCCTTTACTGCAGTGCTATTTGGCCAATAATGGGAGCCACCTGCACTTTCCAACAGCAGAGCATTCTTTAAACTACCATATACGTGGACAATGAAAAGGAGGGCCTTCTAAGAGCTTGTTTGTAGCTACTTTGCATAAATTAATTTAAATATGTAAAAAATTAAAAGTCTGCCTACAGGAAGAATAGGCAGGGACTGATTGAAGGTATCTCTAGAGAATTCATGATCTTGCACTCCTTGAGAGTGTCTTTTTATTAAAAATATTTTATTTTAACGGGTATATGTGTGTATGTGTCTGTCTATGTGCGTGTCTGTGTCTTTGTGTGTATGTTTGTGTGGTCTGTGCATGTGGTCTTTGTGTGTATGTCTATGTATGGCCTGTGCATATGTGTGGTGTGTGGTTTGTGTGTGTCTGTGTATGTGGTCTCCCTGTGTGTGTTCTGTTCATGTGGGGGGTTCTCTCTGTGTGTTCTCTGTGTTCTGTGTGTGTGTTTTGTGTGTGTATGGTCTCTGTGTCTGTGTGCGTGTGATCTCTGTGTACCTGTGTGTACATGCTGTGGGTGCCTATGGAGGCAGGGAGAGGTCACTGAACCTCCCTGCCCCTGGAGTTCCAAGGTCTTCTAAAGAGCAGTGTGTTCTTGTAATTACTGAGCCTTCTCTCCAGCCCATCTTTCTGCTTGCTAAACTGTATTGTGTATTACGTGCCCTGCTGCTGTAGACAGGAAAGACAATGACTGGTGTGTGAAGCTGTCTTATATAACACTCCTTTCCTTGTTAGTACCTGCTAGCTTTACAAAAAACATCAACTGAATTTGGGACCCCAATGTAATTTGCCCTTAGGGACACCTTTCCTACCTCCCACCCCCATAGGGCTGGTCCTGTATCTAAACCTGTCCAACACTCCAGGAAAGGCAATTGGTTGCGTGGGCCCAAGTGGAAGAGCATTCCGGTGCAGCTCCCACCTCTTGAACCCGAAGAATGGGAGAGATTGCCCTTCAGTTAAGAGCAAGATAAACTTGGGGTTAAATAGGGAGAAGCTCCAGGGAGGGGCTGCAGGCTACACACGGTGCTAATCTGCATTATGAAGCTTACTCATTCAGTTACCATCCATGTCGTAAGGGCATGCCTTAATGCCTGCAAATCTGACTAATAAGGAGCTTTTTAAACTTAAGGGGAAAAAATGGTACAGTTGGCTGCTCTGAAAATGTTAGCTTTTTGTATTGTCTGTTTATTGTATCTAATTATTGAAGGAAGGCTCAACAAAACCAGGAAGGAATGAACTTTTTTATTAAATATTCATGGTATTCAGTATAAATATTTAATGCACCGAATTGCTGTATTCAGGCTCCTTCTTACTGATGAGGTCCCTTTCAGGGCATATGCTAGGAAACTTCTTTTGCCTTCGTTAAACTTAGTGTTGGTGTAGATTATTTAGATTTTTCAAGTTGATACCTGTGCTTAGAAGTCAATCAGTGTCCTCCAGAAGAAAACAAAAGAATCTAGGTTTTTTTTAGAGTCTGTCCTAACATGTAGATGATCTCAGAGTTAAGTGGGCACCTTCCAAGGGGTTCTGGGTTCTTGGGTCCCAGAAGACAGAACTGGACAGGGCTTTTCTTGAGTAGCAGCAGGATGCTCGCCCAGCAGGGACCTGTGAACATACATGCGGTGCTTCTATGTGCATCACGTGTCTCCTTGGCATCTTGAATCCTCCATTCCATCCCAAGCTGTGCATTTTAATATTATAAGGAGACCCCAGTAACCTTCAGGCAGTCTGGGGCACCTTTGAGCCTGAACCAGTGGCTCCAGGGTTCCAGAGAGTTCTAGCTGGCCTTAGCAGCTGTGGGGGGTCCCCCTTTTCTTTGCCAATTGTCTTTTCCATATGCTAATTTTGTAGCCTCTGGATGGGCCCTTCTGGGTCTCACTTTATACTTTCTTCTGCATCACAGAAGTAGAGTACCCAAGCTGAGGGCTAAATATTTATACACAGAAAAAAGAGAAAAAAAATCTCTGCCAAAAGATAGGAAGCCAACCCAAAGCCAAAATCTGCTAAAATCTGCACGGTGTTGGCTTTTCGTGATATGCTTGACAGTTATAACTAGGAGATCTTGAGCTGAGCGCACACGAAGTTCTGTGTCTGTAAAAAGGAAAAATGATGGCACTGGGCACCATGAGCTTGTTAAGGTGTAGAGCTTCACACCTCGTCGTCCAGTACTTTCCCAGGGGGAGCATGAGCCCAAGGGCCCAGAGGCCATAGACAGTGTTAGGAGAGGTGAAGAGGAGAATCCTGTGTACTTATCTCGGAACTGCTTTCTGGGATAAGGTGTGAACCCAGAAGAGTGAGATAGCAGGGTCCCCGATAGTAATGCAAAACCTTTTGTCTCAGCCCCGAAATATTGATGAGGGATGTTTCAATCGGCCCAGCAACTTATTTAGTGGATGCGCTGTGTTTATTTGTATTTAAATTTGTATTTAAAATTTATTCACGTGATGTGTTTATGTGTGTGAACATGTTCATGCAGGGACCCATGCACGTGTGCCTACATGTGGACGTCAGAGGTCAACCTTGGGTTTCTCTTTCTCAGTTCTCTACCTTATTTTCTGAGACAGAAACTCTCACCAAACCTGGAACTCACAAATTTGGGCAGCCAGGCTGGCCTGCGACTCCCAAGCATCTGTCTATCTTTGCCTCCTTGGTGCTGTCAAGGACACGGTCACACCTTTAACAAATTTATTTGTTATCTGGGTATCAATGGTTTGAGCGCATATGTTCCTTCTTACCCAGCAAACACTTCACTGCCTCTCCATCTCCGCAGCCCTTCAGCTTAGGTTTAATAAACTCATTTATCCGTTTATTGCTATTGAATACATTGTGTCCGAGCTCAGCCAATAGCAATATCAAAAATAGAGTTTTTGATAGTCCTTGAGGGGCTAGCAGCTATTGGCTAGTACGACAGGTGTTTCCAAACAAGCTGAGTATGCAGGATCCTCTTCCAGGCTTGGGGTCCTGCACAGGATGACTTGTTTATTCCAGGCAAAAAGAGAGGGAGAAGGAGGTGAGAGCTTCGCTGTCGTTGTTGTTGTTTTTTTCAAAATAATCTAGTCCTACAAGTAAAACATGATTGATTGGTTACCTTTGCTGAGTTCTCTTGTAGAACCGTCAAGGAGAAGCAACATGAGAGCCTTCTGTAGGTGGATTCTAGAAGTGGGATCCTCAGGAAGCATCTTAGAGGCTGATTACCACTAAGCCATCCTGACACGCTCACACCTGCTCAAAGGTCTTTTGTTTGTCTCACCATCATAGTGGCCTTGAATTTACTGGGTGCTAAGGCTGGTCTTGAACTCCTGTTCTTCCCGCCCCCTGAGGGCTGGTATCTGAGAAGCGTGCTATCAAGCCCTGCCTTAGAGCTGCTAAATTTCTGCAAGAAGACGCAGGCACATTCCACAAATAGTGAGGGTGTATGGGACTTTGCTCAAGCAGGAACTCTATAGGTACTAGAGGCTACCATGGGGGATAGTTTAGGGTTGGCTTTGAAATGTTTTTCATTCCATCTCACACCTAAATTGAGTGGAACTATTCAATCTCTTTGTGTTCATTACGTACGAGTCACAGTGTACTCAGACATCACGTTTCCTGTTTTATCTTATTGTATGGTGTTATTTATTTATTTATTTTTATTTTCCCCATTTCTCTCCATTCCGTTCTGCTTTGTTCCACTCAGTTCCATGCTACTCCACTCCAATCCATGAAAACAATCAGTATTTCCATGGCACCCAGCTGATTTCATGACAGATTCCATGGTCACAACTATCAGTAAAACACACTACTTAAAAAAAGCTAAGAATCCGAAGGTTTGGGTTAGAAGGAGAGGGGGATGTGAGGATCCCGGCCAATTGCAGTAACTCCCAGCCTTGAAGCATTCCCATGAGCCGGGTACCACACGAAGCTTTTATTCTATTTTGTTTTTCTTTTTTTTTTTTTACTTTTCTTTTTTCTTTTTTTTGTAATTTTATTAAATTATAAAAAGTTTCCATTTACGCCCCTCCTCCCAACGCCCTCCCACTCCCCCCCTCCCTCTCCTCCTCCCTCTTTGTCCCCAAGGGAAGTCAGGGTCTCCTGCCCTGTGGGAAGTCCAAGTTCCTCCCCCCTCACTCCAGGTCCAGGAAGGTGAGCATCCAAACAGACTGGATCCCAAAAATCCAGTATATGCAGAGGAAACCAGTCCCAGTGTCATTGTCAATGGCTTCTCGGAAAGACTGCAGTCCAGCCACATTCAGAAAATCCGGCCACATTCAGAGAATCTGGTTGGATCACATGCTCGTTCAGTCACGGTCCATCTGGCCTTGGTAAACTCTCATTAGATCCGACCCCTTGTATCAGTGGGTGATAGTATCCCTCGCAGTCCTTCGTCTTTTTCTTCCTCCTTTTGCTCCTCGTTTGGATCTTGGGGGGCTCAGTTCGGTGCTCCAACGCGGGCCTCCATCTGTATCGTCATCCAACGCCAGATGAGGGATCTATGGTGATAAGCAAAATATTCGTCAGTATGGTCACGGGCCAAGGCCGGTTCAGGCACCCCCTCCTCTGTCCAGAGAACAATCTGGGGATCTCTCCTTGGACCTGGGATCCCATATATAATCAAGTTTCCTGTAAACTCTAATATGACTCCCTTAGTTGAAATATATTCTTCCCTGATCCCACATTCATCCTTCCTCCCTTCCCCCCATCCCGGTCAACCGAGCTTTCTCCATTCCTCCCCTACTCCCTTCTCTCTAACCCTCTCCCCTTCCATCAACCCTCCCACCCCCCCCATGCACCCAAGGTTACCTGGGACTCTTGATTATTTCCTACCTCCTGGCGGATAGGTAAATAATCTTCATCAGGTTCGTCTTCTTATTTAGCTTCTCTAGGATCACGAATAATAGGCTCAAAGACCTTTAATTATGGTTAGAATCCACTTATGAGTGAATACATACCTTGTTCCTCTTTTTGGGTCTGGCTTACCTCACTCAGTAAAGCGTTTTCTATGTCCATCCATTTGCATGCAAAATTCAAGATGTCATTATTTTTTACCGCTGAGTAAAACTCTAATGTGTATATGTTCCACACCTTTTTTAACCATTCTTCTATTGAGGGACACCTAGGCTGTTTCCAGGTTCTGGCTATTACAAATAGTGCTGCTATGAACATAGTTGAACAAACGCTTTTGCAGTATGTTTGGGCATCTCTAGGGTATATTCCCAAGAGAGGAATTGCTGGGTCCTGAGGGAGGTTGACTCCCAGTTTCCTGAGAAACCTCCACACTGATTTCCAAAGTGGCTGCACAAGTTTGCATTCCCACCAACAATGGATGAGTGTTCCCCTCATTCCACATCCCCTCCAGCATAGGTTATCATTGGTGTTTTTAACTTTAGCTATTCTGACAGGTGTAAGATGGTATCTCAAAGTGGTTTTGATTTGCATTTCCCTGATCGCTAAGGAGGTTGAGCATGACCTTAAGTGTCTTCTGGCCATTCGAAGTTCATCTGTTGTGAATTCTCTGTTCAGATCAGTACCCCATTTTTTAATTGGGTTAATTAGAGTTTTAGTGTCTAGTTTCTTGAGTTCTTTGTATATTCTGGAGATCAGACCTTTGTCTGATGAGGGGTTGGTGAAGATCTTCTCCCAGTCAGAAGGCAGCCTTTTTGTCTTACTGACAGTGTCCTTTGCTTTACAGAAGCTTCTCAGTTTCAGCAGGTCCCATTTATTCATTGTTTCTCTTATTGTCTGTGCTGCTGGGGTCCTACTTAGGAAGAGGCCTCCTGTGCCTATATCTTGTAGACTACTTCCCACTTTCTCTTCTATCAGGTTCAAAGTGGACAGATTGATGTTGATGTCTTTAATCCATTTGGACTTGAGTTTTGTGCATGGTGATAGATATGGATCTATTTTCATTCTTCTACAGGTTGACATCCAGTTATGCCAGCACCATTTGTTAAAGACGCTTTCCTTCTTCCATTGTATACCTTTAGCTCCCTTGTCAAAAATTAGGTGTTCGTAGGTTTGAGGGTTAGTATCTGGGTCTTCTATTCGATTCCATAGGTCGACTTCTCTGTTCTTATGCCAATACCAAGCTGTTTTCAATACTGTAGCTCTGTAATAGAGTTTGAAGTCAGGGATAGTAATGCCTCCAGAAGTTCCTTTATTGTATAAGATTGTTTTGGCTATCCTGGGTTTTTTGTTTTTCCATATAAACTTGATTATTGTTCTCTCAAGGTCTGTGAAGAAGTTTGATGGGATTTTGATGGGGATTGCATTGAATCTGTAGATTGCTTTTGGTAGAATTGCCATTTTTACTATGTTGATTCTCCCAATCCAAGAGCAGGGGAGGTCTTTCCATTTTCTGGTATCCTCCTCAATTTCTCTTTTCAAAGGCTTAAAGTTCTTGTCAAATAGGTCTTTCACATCCTTGGTTAGAGTAACCCCAAGATATTTTATGGTGTTTGTGGCTATCGTGAAAGGTGATGTTTCTCTGATTTCCCTCTCCGTTTCTTTATCCTTTGTGTATAGGAGTGCCACTGATTTTTTGGAGTTGATCTTGTATCCTGCCACGTTACTAAAGGTGTTTATCAGCTGTAGGAGTTCTTTGGTAGAGTTTTTGGGGTCGCTTATGTACACTATCATATCGTCTGCAAATAACGAAAGTTTCACTTCATCCTTTCCAATTCGAATCCCCTTGATCCTCTTATGTTGTCTTATTGCTATTGCTAGAACTTCAAGCACTATATTGAAGAGGTATGGAGAGAGTGGACAGCCTTGTCGTGTTCCTGATTTTAGTGGAAAGGCTTTGAGTTTCTCTCCATTCAATTTGATGTTAGCTGTCGGCTTGATGTATATTGCTTTTATTATATTTAGGTATGATCCTTGTATCCCCAGTCTCTCCAACACCTTTATCATAAAAGGGTGTTGAATTTTGTCAAACGCTTTTTCAGCATCCAATGAAATGATCATATGATTTTTTTCTTTCCGTTTATTTATATGATGGATTACATTGATAGATTTGCGTATGTTGAACCATCCCTGCATCTCTGGGATGAAGCCTACTTGATCATAATGGATGATTTTTCTAATGTGTTCTTGGATTCGGTTTGCCAGTATTTTATTGAGAATTTTCGCATCGATGTTCATGAGTGAGATTGGCCTGTAATTCTCTTTCTTGGTTGTGTCTTTGTGTGGTTTTGGTATTAGGGTGACTGTAGCTTCATAAAAGGAGTTTGGCAGTGACTTTTCTTTTTCTATATTGTGGAATACATTAAGGAGTATAGGTATTAGCTCTTCCTGGAAGTTCTGGTAGAATTCTGCATTGAAACCATCTGGTCCTGGTCTATTTTGTTTTTCTAATTTTCACAATGACCTAAAATTGCATGTCATTTATTTACAGCCGGATATCAAATGATTTCCTAAAGACGGAGAAAAACTCAGACTCACAGAACTTAGCCACTTTGCCTGGTCTCACTAAGATGGCAAGTGACAGATATCATCAGAGTTCAGACTCCCCTAAGTGGCTCCGCAGGCCCAGTTCTTGCCCAGAACTCGGCCTAGACCCTAGAACATAAGAAGCAAAGATGTCAAGGTACCAAATTTAGGACAGCCTCTCCGGGTGACTTTCACTTGTGAGTGGAGTGTTGCGTCTACGATTTCTCCTAGGTTATGTGACAAGCAAGCCAACAGTGTCCTTACATATGTCAGGCAGTCTTGTGTGTTTCTTAAAGGCAGCAGCACAGAGAGGTTGCATTACTACACAGTCTTTAAATAAAAAAATACTTAAATTGATTTATTTTTATTTATATATGTCAGTGTTATATCTGTGTGGGGTCATGTGTACATGAGTGCAGGTGCCTGCTGAAGTCATAAGAGGGTGTCGAAATGCCCTGGACTTACAGGCAACTGTGAACCCCCTGACGTGGGTTCTGGGGACAGAACTCTGGTCCTCTGCAAGCACGGTGAAGTTCTCGTAACTTCTGCGAGGGCTCCCCAACCTCTACAGAACCTCATGTGTGGGTTTTCAGGGTACGTAAAGGGATGAAAGAGTAATAATTTATTACGTATTGTGAAGTTATGAGAGACTTCTTTTCCGACTGTAGCTGCCACTTCTTCATCTGGCCTTAGGTGGTGATCTGCAGTTTGTCAAGAGCAGAAGTTACTCGGCTTTTGAGACAATCTTTAGAGAGTTTAGCAGATTTTAATCTTAAATCCACTGAAACTACTTCGGGTCTAGATTAAGCAGAAAAGCAAAAAAGATTAGGAATGAGATTTTGTTCTTTCAAAGATCCTATATTGGCATAGCACCTCAGCTTTCATATCTTACACACACAGACACACTCACACAGACACATACACACACACTTAGACACACATACAGATATACAGAAATACAGACACAAATATACACACACAGACACATATACACAGACACACAGATGTATACAGACACATATAAATACACACACACACACAAGACACACACACAGACACATACAGACAGACAGACACACACACTGTGTAGGAATTGAAGCCAGGGGCTTAGCATATGCTAGGCAAGAGGTTGATCACTGAGCTAAACCCATTGCCGCCTACACACATTTACTTTTGAATCTGAAGACAGCTCTGGGAGGAAAGAAGCCAGATAGTTCTATAAATAGCTGTCCATTTGTGGAAATGAAAAGGCTGAAAGGTTCAAATGTGGAATACGGAGGACTGGACGTAGGCGAACGCATTCACCTCCGATGTGGAGAACAGAGCTCAGGGAAGCCGATGGCTTGCCTGAGATGACACAGAAAGTAAACGCAGAGTTGGGGCAAGCCTTCCAGTCCAACATCAGAACTCTTCCGGCCACGCCCCAGTAGCTCCAGTTCCAGGAGCGTAAGTGCCGACACCAGGGATACGCCGAGGCTGGTGTCCACACATCTGTGAGTGGGACGGAAATGCTTGCGATGCAAAGTGTGTCTGGAAGGCCGGCCCTGCAGATCCCCAATCAGGAACCTATTGTTCAACTTCTCAGCAGCACTAAAATTCCTCGGCTCTCATCTGTAAGCCCACGATGGTGTTTATCCTCTGAGGTGGACAATGTGATGTAGGAAGGAGCGGGCTATCAGGGGAGTGAAGCTGCCTGAGAAGGGACCCGTTTCCCGTTCCCGGGCAGAGTGCTTAGGTTGTCTGCTGTTTTGCATTCTCTTCAGCTGTATGTTTAAAATAACATATATGTGTGTAAGAGTCCAAAATAAAACCTCACCGTCATTTACAGCCGACAAGGCACCGAACTTTGTTCTCATATAACATCGTGGTACGCCACTGGAGGCTAGTAGTAGGGCGGAGTTTTAAAACAGGCTGCGGTGTCACAAAAGCCACAGGAGCAAAGGAGTGACTTCATGGCATTAAGGGAGCCTGTGATAAATCTTCAACAGACTATAGAGCATAGAGAGAAAACTCTAAGCGGTCTCAGAAAGCGACGCCTGACACTGCCCTGCCTTACTTCTTCCCGAGGCTAAGCATGCAGTCTTGTTAAGAGGACTCAAGCCAAGCGCCCAGTGACCTTGCACTCAGTGTCACACCCTCTCAAGGTTTTACAGGATGTGACATCTGCATTTATGCCCACAGACACAGATATTTAGCGATTAATGTACAGATGGGCCTTCTTCATCTGCTTATAATGTAGGTCGCTAATAACTCAAAACACATTGTCTCACAGAAAAATGTCTGCCCCCAAATATTTACCAAAAGGCCACACCTGAGCTTTGAAGCTGCTCAGTTGTATATGGAGGCTCTAAAGATAACTTCTGAAACCTGAAGTGTGTGTGTGTTATGTGTGTACAAGTTCACGTATGATACTAGTGCACGTGAAAGCCCGAAGACAACACCGAATGCTGTTTGTCAGAAGACACACACCTTGTTTTTAGACAGTTTCTCCCACTGGTCTTAGATAGTAGTTGGCTATCCTAACTACTAGGCTATCCGGTCAGCAGGCCCTAGGGGTCCACTCGCCTCGGTCTCCCCAGTACAGCGGGCCCTAGGGGTCCACTTGCCTCCATCTCCCCAGCACTAGGGCTACAGCAGCTGCTGCCACATCTACTTTTTTATCAATGTGAATTCTGACTTCAAGTCCTTGTGCGTGCAAGACCAGCACTTAACCACCTGAGCTGTCCCCAACCCCTTAACCTTCTAAAATAACCTTTTAAATTAATGCCGTCCCTTGCATTTTGCACAGGGCTATCTCTCCGTGCTAGGATTTAGAGTTAGCCTGAGACTCCAAACCTGAGGCCTCAGCTCTGCACCCTTGGCAGAGATAGCGTGGCAAGGATCCAGGCAGAGCAAAGGCATTAGACCGTCCTGAGGAAACATGGTCTCATCGTGGACCCCAGAAGGACATTTTTGTAGCTTCCTAAGTCAGTTTCACTTTTTCTCCAGCTGTGAAGACAAGCTTCGAGTAAAGCATGTATTTCAGAAAGAAATATTTTGACATATAAAGTCAACGTGTGGACTAATAGGGCCTTATGCAAAGTAACCCAAGGGCTGTTCTTGGTCAGTGACCAGTGCATCAGGTGCACTGGGTGACCTTTGGTGCCAGCGGTAGAAGGTCCATGAGGAGGACGCTCTAGGAAGCTCCTTTCTTCCCATCATTCTCTCCTCTCTTCCCACAGGGTCAGGGCTTCCTCTCCTCATTTTCTTCTGCGGGTGGCTCCTATGGTAAAGTGCTCATTTTATCCATGTTTGCCTTCTGCTTCTCAGAGGCTCTGACTTTTCCCAGAGACCACTGTCATCTTCTCATCTTTCAGCGTGTGAGTGTAAAACGATTCTTGTTCTCAGGTGTGAAGGCGACCCGCTCAGGTTCTCTGGGTAGATGGGCTCTGTGACAGTGAGTGGCTGTTCTGTATAGCGCTGCCCAGAACCCTTTCACCCACCCAAGAACCTGAAGTCAGTTTGCGAGAACCATTAGAGAACTTGTGTGTGTATGTGTGTGTGTGTGTGTGTGTTGTGCGCATGTGTGAGCACACATATGGGGTAGAGATCAATGTTGGTTGTCTTCCTCATTCACTCTCTTATTCTTTCAGACAGGGTCTTCCATCGAGCCTGGAGCTTACCGATTCACCAAGACTAGCTGGCTATAGTAAGCGCCGAGTTCCCCCTCTCTGTGTTCTTCGCACGTTAGGATTATAGGTGCATGCCAATCACACCTAGCCTTTTATGGGAGTGCTAGGCTCCAAACTCAGCTTCTCAGGCAGGGCAAGCCCTTTACTAAATGAGACCTCTTTCTGGCCCGAGAACTTGTTTTTAAACACAGAGGTCCCTGGCAGAGGCGAGAGAGCAAGAAGTAGGGACCATTAGGAAGGCTCATAAAACCCGGTGCTTTCAGTGTGTCATTAGACCACAAGTCCTCTCAGGCAGACGACCTGAGTCTGAAGGGGCGGGGCTCAGAGTGGGAGCAATGCCCAACCCGACACATCAGACAGGAGGCAGAGCCCGTGTTACCCGGCTTGCCTTCCCACACCACATGGGCCCTCTTTTGCTGCATGCTTTTTTGGAGAAAAGTTTTGCAATGAATTTTTCAAAAAGTTCTTTTCTTTACCCCCCCAAGAAAGCAAGCTTGAGACAAAGCAGTTTCAGAGTGCAGAGAGGGCAAGGCTGCCCCACAGCTCTCAGGAGTCCCCACCTCCCCGTCTTCATGTGAAATGTCTCGTAATTAAAAAACGCAGACTCTATATGGACACTGAGTCTTTTGAGCAGAGGCCTCGACTCCAAAAGCGGTTATTATGCATGGATGTGCTGCACGAATTAGATTTCTGCGTCTTGACTTTAATGGCCCCGTCTAGATATGTGATTAAGCTTTTGTTCTTTGTCTCAAGCTGACTGGCCAGCGGAGTTGTGTGGTTTTAATTTCATCTGAAGTGCAGTTGGACAAGAGGCAACAGGCACAGCCTACAGCTCTTCTGTCTCTCACTCAGTTACTGGGACCGCTATTTCAGTATTTTCAGGTCTCATTAAACAGTTGGAATGATGCGAAATTATGCTACGAGAGGGGTTTTTGAGTGCCACGAACTTGTGATTTACAAACTCACGACATGAAGAGGTACAAGGAGTGAATTTTGTTTGCATCTTTATCCCTGTCCCCGAAGGGCAGAGTTACAAATGTGCCGCCTGTGGAAAGTGGAGGAGAACATGACCTGATATAAAATTGTAGGTCCCTATCTGTGAGCATCTGTTACCATGACAACCGACTCAAATGCTGGAAAGATCAAAGTATTTAGGCAACTTCACTAGATGTTTCTGGCAGTGTGCGAACTAAATATATTTTCCAAACAGACACCTGCTGATCCCATTCAGTGACCTGGGTGACAGAGCAGCGAGGCATTGTTGTGACAACCAGGGGCTTCGCACGAAAGCACAGAGCTTAGAATCAACAGTCTCCGCCAGGAGAGCAGGCACCGCGGCTGCAGCTCCTCCCTGCTGTGGGAAAGGCAGTTATATAACACAGGGCCCACAGCACCCAGTGCTGAACGAATACCAGGCTCACCTTCTCCCCATCTTCAAACCACCAGAAAGGGGCAGGCTACAGTCTGAGGACACCAGCAAGGGAAAGGGGAAAGCGCAATTCCTAACAGAAGCACAGCAAGCATGCGCCGGGGGGTTATTTCGGGAGGTTATTTTCTCAACTATATTAAAAAATGACCCTTTCCCCCTCCTTTGGGTAGTGATATAGAAATCTGCTCTCATCTGCATGTTCAGGTGGGATTGTAAACTTCTAGATTTCTCCCCTTGTTATCAGGTGAGGAGGTAGAAAATGAAAGGCAGATAAGAAAAAGCACATCGCCACGGGTTTTGTGTATGCATCTGTGTCCATGCGCGTGCACATGCATGTGTGTTCATGTGTGAGCACGCATGTAGAGGCTAGGGGACAGCCTCGGGTGTCATCACAGAGACAGGATCTCTCATTAGCCTGAAACTCACCAATTACATTAGACCAGTCAGCCATTGAGTCCCAAGGATGTGTCTGTGTTGGGGTGGCTTTTTCAGAGGTGAGATTACAAGCCCAGGTCAGCATTATCTGTAGTTTTAAAAGGTGGATTCTGTGACGTGAACTTGGCTCCTCCTGCATGCAAGGCAAATGTTTTACGGAGTAAGCCATCCTCACCGCCCCAGCACGGTGTCCGTGTTTTTAAGGCGACCTGGCTCAAGTTCCATGAACATGGTAGTTCTTTCGTGCATACTTCCATACAGAGGATGTGAGAAGAGTCAGCAGATAAGAAGAGACCTCAGATTCAGGTTCTCCCCCTTTGTGTCAGATGGGACTTTTTAGGCTTCTGGGAGATACATTTTCAGGAATGTGGTTGGGTCAGATAATTTCATTCTTTTGAAGAGATTTTTTTTTGAAGCAAATTCGATTATTTTAAAAAGTGAGAGAAAGAAGATAAAACAACAAATCACTGAACAGAGGGGATTCCTAGATTGTCCATTTATTTAATAAAGCAACATATAAGAAACACCTTTAAATCTGTGAGGTATTTCCAGGAGAAAAAAAGACAAATGGATTCAGATGGAATAGGACAACTGTCACATTTCCAATGTTTGCCGATACACCCCAACCTTTAAGCAATTATTGATTTGCATGGAAATACAGGCTGTACCACGTGAGCAGGCAGGCATTCAAGTGTTAACTGTCCTTATATTTTGTTACTAGCTCTTTCCTCATGGGTGTTACAGGCTATTCACACAACACAAACGGCATCTACTAAGTTAAAACTCCCCCTTTCCAAACTCTCTCTGGTAGTGAATAACACATTTGCTAAAACTACAGATTTTTTTAATTTAAATATTAGTGTACTACATCACCCATAGAAAGATTTTTGTCTGAGACAAGGTTTCTCTGTAGCTTTGGAGTCTATCCTGGAACTCATGTGGCAGGCCAGGCTGGCCTTGAAGTCACGGAGATCCACCTGTCTCCGCCTCCCGAGTGATGGAATAAAAGGAGTGCGCCACCAGCGCCCGGCATAGAAAGATTCTTAGACAGACTTTTGCTTTTGAGAGCGTTTTGAAATCCTCCCTAACCACTAGAAAATGTCCCACAAACTTCAGAAGCCTTTATGAGCAAGGAGTACCACCAGCATCAAAGAAACATGGACGTGCTGGAGAGTCACACACTCAAAGGAGATGTTGGTTTGAAAGGAGAAGTCTTAGAAATAATGATGGATTGTATGGTTTTTTTTTTTTAAAGTTTTGACAAATGCACTGAGTGGAGTTGGGTATGTGGCATGAGCTCATGAGTGGGTTGTCCAAATCAGTTCCATCCATCTTAGATTAAATAGACTGATGGGTAAATTTCAAAATGACTTTTGGGCCCTTAACTTTCTAGTAGATGGGGAAGACTTTAATGTCCAGTATCAACTACTCCCCCCCTCACAAAAAAACACTTTAGGCTATTGATGAAAGAGTAAATGTATCCCCAGAAGTTAAAGAGAGGAACCAGGGCAGAAACAGGGCGCAGGACAAATAATTACCAAGATCAGTATATTGGGGGCTGCTCATAGAATAGCGCTGAAGCTTAACCCAACTGTTTCCCTTTACTGCAGGGGATGGGGATTCCCAGCGCAACTCATAATGAGGTTTCCCATTGCGGTAAAACACCACTACGGATATACCTCCCTATCCTAAATTATGAGGTTCATATAATCTTTATATTGAAATGAGTCAAAGCAAACACAAGTGATCAAAATCATGGACCATTTTAAAGAATATTAGTATAATAATTTGATTCAAAGTATTAGCAAACTGACCTGAGAACACTGAGTTTACCCAACAACGCAGCGATGGCTTAATGCTGTAATGTCAAGCTGTGTACTCTGATCTCAAAGTACAAGGATAACGCAGACAAGGGACATTAAAGAGCCATCTCACTGTCTTACAGAGCATAAATACAAAACTCTACACATAAATCTACTAAGCCAAACTCACAATGTTAAACATATTTCAGGGAAGGAGGGCAACTTAGCAGGGGAAAGCAAATGAACTCACCAAACTAAAAGACTAAGTTTGAAATACAGGGAGTGCGCTTCTGGGTAGTGATAGTGGACCAGACGCTGCCCTCTTGGGAGCTGGTAAAGGGAAGTGCTGGAAGAAGGTGACACAGGCTCTTCAATATATTCAGGAAGACTCCCAGAAATCCAGAAAGGAGTTTAAGGAAGAAAGAAAAACAACAAAAAAGATATAGAAAAAAAGACACCGAGATGAACACAGCTTCTGCCTCCATGTTCTCTGGTTGGAAGGAAGCAGAAGGCTTCTCCAGAGGGGGTTAGGTGGAGCCCTACCCAAGGTTGAACCCATAGATTGCACAAGCCTCAAAGCCAGTTGTAGGTGTTGGTGAGACTCTTGACACCTCCAGGAAGTTGAGAGTGAGAGAGGGGAGAGAGGAAGGGAGGGGGGGAGGGAGAGAGAAAGAGGGAAGGGAGGAGAGTGAGGGGAGAGGGATGGGGGGAGAGGGATGGGGGAGAGAGATGGGGAGAGAGAGAGGGAGAGAGGAAGAGAGAGGAGAGTGAGAGGGAGAGAGGAGAGAGAGGAGAAAGAGAGGGGGCAGGGGGAGAGGGGGCAAGAGAGAGAGAGAGAGAGAGAGAGAGAGAGGGAGAGGAGAGAGAGGGAGAGGAAGAGAGGAGAGAGAAGGAAGAGAGAGAGAAGAGAAAGAGAGGGGGTGGGGGAGAGGGGGACGAGAGAGGAGAAAGAGAGAGGGAGAGGGGAGAGGAGGGGAGAGAGAGAGAACAAGGAAAGATAGGAGAGAGAGGGAGAGAGGAAGGAGAGAGAGGGAGAGAGGAAAGGGAGAGAGAGAGGAAAGAGATTGAAAGAATCCATCCCATATGACCCAGGGGTCCGTGTACTTTCTGAGAGAGTAAAACTGATGGCCAGGGAAATGGCTCAGTGGGCAAAGTCCTTGCTTAGCAAGGAAGAGGACCTTAGACTGGGTTCCCAGAAGCCACGTAAAACCAGGCATGGGTCGGGATGTCTGCAGTCCCACTACCCCAGCACTTCGGCAGTGAGGTGGGGGACAAGGCTGGGAGAAGTCTGGGAGCTCGAAGGCCAGCTAGCCTAGCACATGCAGGGGAGAACAAGAAGAGCTGATGTCTCAAAGTGGATAGTGAGGAATCAATATATGAGGTTGACCTTTGACCTCCCACAGCTACACTTCCCTCACAATGATAAAAACCCAGAACCACACAATGAGAAATGATTGACCCCCAACCTCCCAGTTACCCTGCAGTCTTAGGTTGTGCGGCACCGGAATATCCTTTGCTATGACCGAACATCTACTCACCCCAGATAGAAAACTGATGACAGCCCCAGGTACAGACATCACCCAAGTCCAACCTGGCTAACCAATGAGTTCTACTGATGCAGGTGAAGGGTTTCTTACAGAGCCAAAAGGGCTCAGAGTTGTACCACCGACACCTACCCCAGCATGAGTGACAGCCCATGGAAGCTGGTGGTCACCGTACAACCTGCAGCCAGCTCAAAAGGCTGGACGGAAGGGGTCCTCTCCGGGTGTCTCAGTTGCTCTGTTTCCTCTAGGCACTACGGAAGATCTCTACTTCTTCCAGTCTGCTTTTCTTGTCTGAGAGTAACTCTCTTGTAGGTCTCCCTACTTGTGGGTAGGGAGGGGTCTAAGGGGATCTGGTTAATTTCAGGGACTTCCAGAAACTGTTTTAAGTTGTTTACTTCCTGAGCTTAAGGGCTCCCCTGCAGGATGGAATGTTTTACCTCACTGTAAACATTCTGGGTCTCAGTGAACTTCCCTCTAAGATGGAAGGTTTAGAATCGCAGGAACTACTGCCCAGCAGCCTAAGGTCAGGCAAGAACAGAAGGCCAGGGAGCCTCAGTTTGACCTACCTCAGTTCCAGAGTGAGGGAGGCTCAGAGAAGCAGCTGTGAAGAGCAGGGGACAAGCTGAAGGGTGAGGGGACTGGGGCAGAAGTACTTAGGGATAGAAAGCCTCACTCTTGGTGGCCAGGAGCAGATCTCATCAACTGAACATAGCACTAAGTGGTAAACTGAGGCCAGAAGGAGGAAAAAACAAAACCCAGAGCCACCAATCCGCCATTCATAGCTGTAGAACCCAAGATCTATGCCCTTCCAGGGTGTTTTAGATACAGCCATTTTTTTCCCCATCAGGTGATGAGTACCCAGGTGGTCTTGAGAGTAAGAGGCCAGGACTTCTGCCTGTCCTGACCTCGCTGCTGTGGTCGGAAATGCCCCTTCCCACCCAGTTAAAATATCCCAGGAGAATCATCTAGGGAGGCTGGGAGACCGCCCCTGCCCACAGGCTGCAAAGCTAAGTGTGACCAGCAGAGGTCTCTGGTAGGTAAAGGAGAAAAGCTACCAAGGTGGAGGCAAGGTGGGGACAGCTCTGGGGGACCTGAGAGCCACGTTCAACTCAGAATGTCATAAACCACAGAAAGACAAGGAGCCCTCAAGACCAACTGAACGCCCCAATCTCCAAGCGTGTAACTTCGCAGTCTCCGACTTCGCTGTCCTCTGCTCTCTTTTTGCCACCATGGCCATTCTTGCTGGCCTTTCAGCAGTTTTCCCGAATTGTTTTTAAAAACTATATTGTAGTTATCACTTCCCATCATATGTGCATCCAATTTTGTTTGCCATTTTAAAATTATTGGACAATGTTTTTCCTTTTTCTTTGCTTTCTTTTTTCTTTTTGTCCCCGACGGTCCTCCTTTGGAGAAAACTACATTTAGTAGTCTTCTGACTTTACCTTATTGATTTAAGAATTTCTTTGTTTTCCTCCTTTATTCTTCTTATGTTTACTTAATTTAAAAACCCTCTTTACCATCAGGGAATCTTCCCCCTTCTGTTTTTTTTTCACTTTAAATAACTTTACATTTCATAGTACTATCTGCGGTAGTTTGATCACTTCACTTTTTGTGGTCATGGATGATCTATGAGAGAGTTGTAATTAATTTTAAGTGTATTCCTCTGTCTTTCATGTGGTAAGGTTCTTGCTGTTAGGACAGGTTTCTTTTCTCCAATGTAGTTTAAAAAAAAGTAAGCAAGGTACAAGAAAAACTCAGCAAGAAAATAGAGTTTTGAAAACAAAAAACAAAAATAAATAGCTATGTTGAAAATGAAAAGTTCAATGAATCAATCAGTCAATCAAAAAATCCCTGTGCAGCACACAGTTACCATAGCCAGAGAGGAAGAAAGAGGAGGCAATGAAGACAAACTTAATCCAGTATGCCATTACCAAGCCCACGGTTATCGTTAATCACAGTTGAAAAATCAAGAATTGGTTTCATGAGAAAATTATAATTCGTTGAAGTATATCACAGTCTGAAACACAAGAAAATAAAACACGTTCATAGGGAAGATTTATAATTATTGCTGTCATGTTGATGAGCATTCTTTGCGTGGCTTTTAGACTTTGTTGCATTTCTTCTCAAATGTGGATGTGTTTTTTAAAAAAAATAAAACAGAAAAAAAAGCATTCCAGAGTTTGGGTGTGAGGAATGTCCAAGCTACTCCCACTTGAAAATAATTTCAGGAGAATGGCTTTGTCAGATGTCAAGATTTGTTACAAATGTGTAGCAATTAAAAGGCCATTACCGTGAAGTAGCCCAATGGAGTTGAAGAGAAGGCCGTAAACATGGAGCCCTGCTGCTGATAGAGTTCACATCATACAGCAGAACACAGTAGAGAGTGGGCATCACGTGTAAGCCATGAAGAACAGTAGCCCATATGAGGTAAATAAGCCCTGGGCTTAAGTTGGCTGCTTTGCATAGTGTTAGGGTTATTATTAGTGTAGATTGGTGATGAAACTATGGGCTAATCTATGAATAATGATAGAGTGACGAATTGCCTCACAGGACAAAGAAAGTTGACCCTTACCTCATACCGTAGACTTAAATAATAAATTACCACACACCAAAAGACTTAGATATATAACGAGAAACTGTTAATGGCTTGGCCAATGAAGGTCCCAAGATACAACCCTGGTGACCTGAGTCTGATCTCCAGACATAAGAAGAGGTTGTATTGAGAAATAAGTTCTGTTTATCTAAGCACGGAAACAGAAGCCAATCAAATAAAAATCAATAACGCTCCACATGGGAGAGGACACAGAGAGAAAGAATCTGGGAGGAGTTGGCACCCAGCAAGCATCTCAATTAAGAAGGCAGATAAAAGACTCGCAGAAATTCATTACCCAACAGCTTGTCCTAGTGGTCGCCAATGAGGATATGAGGACAGTTGAAGCATGATTAATACAACCTCAGAGACTGAAACGGGGCTTCAACCTGAAGATCCGAAAAGCAAAGCAGCCAGATACTGGCTCTTACCTCAACCTCAGTACAAAATGGCGATCCTACCTTCAGGAATCTCGGAATGAGACTGTGTCTAGAGAGCTGTCTCCTCCCGTTTTATAATCCTTTTTAGGGCGGGAATTAAAGTCATGCACTGTCTGGTTTCTATGGCAACTAGTGTGGTTACTGGGATTAAAGGTGTGTGTTATCTTTACCTGGTCTACATGACTGACCAGTGTGGCTGTTTTACTCTCAGATGTTCAGAAAAGCTTTATTTATTGTGAGCCGGGAGGTGGTGGCGCACACCTTTAATCCCAGCATTCAGGAGGCAGAGGCAGGCAGATCTTTGTGAGTTCAAGGTCAGCCTGGTCTACAAGAGCTAGTTCCAGAACAGGCTCTAAAGCTACAGAAAAACCCTGTCTCGAAAACAAACAAACAAAAAAACATAATTGAAATGCCACTCCAGACAGTCATGTAGTCAAGAAATGCAGGTGAAATTGAGAATGAGCAAGTAGGTATTGTATGCTGTGTATAAATGTGTGCAAACTCTTATGATCTCTCCATTCCACCCCCAAATGCCAACCTTAGAAATCCTTGCACATATACACAAGGAGTTAATCCTCAAGAGCACAGAAGCATTGCTCAGAACAGTAAAATAACGAGCAAGTCCTCTGCTGGGCAGCTCAGAGTGAAGTCTTAGGATGTAACCCTGGATAAAAGAAATGGCGTGCACTGGCTTTTCTAGTTGGCAAGGTGGAGGAAAATGCCTTGGGAAGTGGTGGCGAAGGTTGGTGGATATTGGCTAAGATCATAATGATAAAGACTTCTACTGGGACCCTGGCTTAGGAAGTCTGTCTGCATTAGTGTCCTCCGCCTCCTGTATTGCCCTTCTCTTCCGCGGTGTGAAACTGCCACCGGCTGCTCGTTAGGTTCTAGCAGCAAGACCAACAGTAGAATTACGGTGACCAAGTGTTTAGTAAAACTAATCTCTCTTGCTTAGGTGTTCGGAAAAGGAAGCACATGGTGTTCGATATCAGCTTGTTCCAAGACACGGGAGTTGCTGGCCACACACTCAGCCTGTGCCCTCAGGGCCTCACTTTCTTCTTCCTGTCTTCACTTGGCGACTCTCTTTGACTGTTAGCCTTAATACTCCTGTTAGCCCCGTCCTGTCTGCTATTTTGTTCTTAGCACCCTGGGCAAAGGCTAGTAACCTCATAAACACTTAGAAAATAATATTTGCTTCATGGATGGATGGATGAATGAGTGACTGAGAAAGAGAGATTTCCAAGACAACTCCCCCCCCCCTTTTTTTTTTTTTAAAAAAATCACATTTCTTTCCCCTTTAAAATGCCTATTATTGTTTCACTTACTTTCTCTAATCCCAGTGCACGAGATTTGATTGGTTAGTAATTTAGTATATATTGGACCGGGAATAACGTGTTTGTGCTAGGGCATCCTGGGAATTACTGGCATAATGGGGGGAGGCTGGCTTGGATCACAGCACAAGGAGCAAAGAGTACTTTGGAACCCATTTGGGGGTAGAAAATATACTGAGAGCACTTTGCAGGAAAACCACCTTGTCCTCAGCCCACTGAAGGTCATGGGTGCCCAAAGCCGCAGCCTATCTACCTCTGTCCACCTGCATAGCTGTGCTTCCTTACGCTTGAGAGTACCATTGTCTGCAGACTGCCGTCCTGTTGGGCAGACGTCGTCAGTCACAGCTCTGCTTTTGGTGGAAATGGCAGCCGTGTGAACACAGTTGCTATGGTGAGTGGCTAGCGTCATCTCACTGGAGAAACCCAGAGAGATTCGCACATATCGGATTCATATTATGGAGGTTTATAACAAAAACAATGTAAAGTATTAATGTTGAAACAGGAGGGACCCAAGCATCCCATGGAAATTTTAATGAAGGTTTTTTTTTTAATGGTCAAAGATTCATTTTTATTTTTTAAGAGAGAATTTCATTTAAAGCAGAATCGTGTTGCTGCCTTTTTTCTTCGGGAATTTCTGTCCTTAGATAGCACCTCTCCTGGTGTCAAAAGAGCCCATTTGAACAGTACAGGAGACAAGAGAAGGAGTATTGCCAGACTCATTGGAGGGTAGGGTTTTCTTTGCATGGTTTCTGAACCTCTGCCCATCGTAGTTTCTGAGGCCACTCCCATGATGGAGTCCAATCCTTTAAATCTCATGGAAGCTCCCTTGGTCTCTGCTCACAGCCTTCCCAGGCCATGGCTTCTACAGGGCAGGGGTGCGTGGGGTAGAAATGAATGAAAAGGAGGGGTGTGTGAGGGGGCCGGAGGAGGCAATGAGGTTTGGATTGTGCATGGAAGCGTTTCTTAAAATAGCTCACCTTGGCTTTGTTGTTCCGCTTTTCCTTCTTTAAAAATAATTTATTTATTCTGTATCCCAAATGAAATTTCCCCTCCCCTCTTTCCTTCCAGCCCCCTCATCCCCTGCCTCCCCACTCCACTTCTAATGATCAAGCTTTAGTTGGAATGTTTGATGCATGGAGAAAAAAAAACACACACACATACATTTCTGTAAGATTTGGCTAAAAACCTTGTATTTTTGATTGAATTCTGTAACCAGAGTATGCTTGTTCATTTCTTGGCTGCCCAGATCTGAATAATCACACAGAAACTATATTAATTCCAGCACTGTTTGGCCAATGCTTCATGCAAATTTCTAGCTAGCTCTTACATATTAAATTAACCCATTTCTATTAATTCATGTGTCGGCACGAGGCTGTAACCTACTGGTAAGGATCTGGCGTCTTCCTCCTTCGGCAGCTACATGGCATCTTTCTGCTGCCTACTCTATCTCTGTTCTGATTTGCTTCCTGGCTTTACTGTGTCTGCTATGCCATTGGCTGAAACAAATTCTTATTAACCAATGGTAATAAAACATAGTCACAGCATACAGAGGGGAATCCCACATCAGAATTCAACAGTAACATTAAATTGTGGAGCCTTGACTGACAGATGGCTCTGCAGGCAAAGGCACGTGCCGCCAAGCCCAACAACCTGAGTTCTGTTCTCAGGACTTAGGTGGTGGAAGAGGAGAAGCCCTGGGGTTGTCCTTGACAAGCATGCAGAGACACCTGCCATTCTCTACCCGTAATAAATATTTAAAAGCCCCAAACTTGTAGTGGTTCATAAGAAACTGGTACAATTTCTTAGAGAATATCTTCAAAGGTTTGTCATGTCCTTGTCGCACTCCGTCAGACACTCAACACCTACCCAGACGCCTTTCTGTATCTTAAGATTGGTCAACATATTTGGATGACATCAACACCATTTTCATGTTGTAAGCCCCTACCTGCCATTCATTAGTGACTTTAGGATCTTTTGACATCAATTTCTGCATTAATAACGACCACAAGATAGCAATCACCACATCCAGTCAGGAGTCGTGCAATCCGGATAGTATTTCTAGAAAGAACTTTGTCATTAACTGTGGAAGAATGCTTAAAATAAATCCCACACCAGCTCAGAATTGAGAAATAGATGGTTATTTATTTAGGGGTAAACTAACAAATCAGAATCCTCTGCAGGAACGGAGAACAGAAACCGAACCCAGCAACTGGAAAGAGAGTGAATGCAAGCTCTACGTCAGCTTATATATAGTATATGAGGCCACGCCCCAATGGGCGGGTAACCACTGGCTGTAAGACTTCCCACAGCAATTAACTACCTGCTTACCTCTGGACATAGCAAAAGAAGGATAGAGAGCTCCTCAGTTTTTAATGAGTAACTGCTGGGTCACAAGAGTTATGCTATATGTCAGGGACACCCAAGCAAGCATATCTACATTCCACTGCCGAGCTATAGTGTGGGGATACAGTTGATAAATGAGCAACTCCTAGATGATGTGAGGTAGAAAGTCTGTTGGAGCTCTCTTTGAGTCCTAGCTTGAGGTGGTTGCTATTGATGAATACTTTCTGTCAAGCATTCATCTGCTTGAGAGGCTGTGAAAACAGCACAGATTAGATAACTCAAATGGCAGAAAGTCAAATCATAGAAAATGATTAAAAGCCTGTGTGAAAGAGTCCAACTATTAATCCTTGGGCACTTTTGATTGATCAGGCTGAGCAATGTGTGTGTGTGTTAGTTACCGCGCCTCCCAAAGGAGTCTGAGCATTGACCTTGTTGTTGCTATTATTACCATTTCCTGCTTGAAGTATGAGGAACTTGGGAGGCAAATGATCTGAGTTGTCTTAACAAATGAGAGCAGGATGCAGGATTTGAATCCAGAGTTCATGGTCTCACCATAATATTTTTTCTGCCCAAGACATTTGTGTTTTATAAATGGTTTTTGTAAATGGTTTCCCGCTAATGCAACTCTGTGAAAATAACATGGGCTATAGAAGTTAGTTGTGTTTTTTTTTAAGATTCTCTGCCATCGTTCCTTGTCCTGTGATATTGGTCTTTTGATTCCTCTGGACCATCATTTCCCAGTTCAGAAGGCAGAAACATTTCCCTTCTTGTGAACACACTGTTGGCTTTAGGTGGATACCCTAGCACCACATTTGAGTGCTCACATTCTTGATAAATATTCACTAGGTTGCTGCCCCTTCCCAACCTTAGGCATGTTTTCATATGGGGTAATTCTCGTGTGTGTGTGTGTGTGTGTGTGTGTGTGTGTGCGTGTGTGTGTGAAGACATAAAGACATAAGGGCAGAAGGACTTTAGGAGGAACTTAGAGCCATTACTCCCAAGCCCACGGATCTGACCCAGCGTGTAGGATTTTCATCAGATCTCCTGCACAACCCTTTATATGTTCGTGCTGTCGAAGAAACGCAGGGAGGTCCTTTGTGGAAGGTGGGGCTCTAATCCCACTGGGGGAGTCCTCTCGGGGCGACTGGTGTGAACGTGTTTGTGTGTGAGGAGCCGTGCTAGCCTTCCTTCGCTGACCTGTCAGAGTGATCCTAGTGTCACCACACACACAGAATTAAGGTAGTGATAGAAACAGAACAAGCTCCTAGTGCTATATACACTTACTTTGAAATCCAGCTTCAGGAAATAGAATACTATTTTTTTTTTACATTGAAAGACAAAGAAATTTTGCTCTGGGTTATTTATACTGTCTGCCGTCTCTCTGGGGTGTAATTCTCACTTGTTATTAAAGAAGGCGCTGAGGGTTTTGAATTATCACGGATTTTTTTTTAAACTCATTAAATTTTAACTAGATGCACACTTTCTGTGTTCCACGGCAGGGAAAGACATATTTGGAATATCTGTCAAGTATGTTGTTGTTACTCACAAAAATATGTCTAGTTTGAAGTCCCGGAACACGAATCTGCGCAGACGACGCCCATGACACCCGGCAGCACGCAGTGGAAGCTTACAATCAAACAGAGGAGGCCAGAATCTTCTCAGAAGTTTCCTGGCACAGTAATACTAGATGGCTGGTTTGAAAATTTCCCATTCAACTCTTACTAAAGCGTTGGGGCGGGGGGATGGAGAAAGAAAAAAAAAACACTTATCTTAAAGATTCATGATTCAAGCGGCCGATAGAATCTGCAGTTTCCACAGTGCTGGGCCCTAGATTTCCCTTTAATGTAATTAAGCCTCAAGATTTATGAATACAACAGGCCAGAACTTGATCCGTGTTCGTTTTCAATTACTGTGGTGAAAGGGCTCTATCCAGATGTCTCTATTTATAACATTCAAGCAGGCCGGGCCAGGGGCTGGGGGGGGGCCCAAATTGTCAACTTGTTAATTCTCCACAGAGGGTACTCAGCCGAGGTCCTGGCTTTGACCCTGGGACAAAAGGCGAGAGGCCCTGGGGGCGAGGGCATCAATGCTGCCAGGGACAACACGGTGAGCCCCAGGGGTCACTCCCTCTGCTTTGTAGGTATTTGTGTAATAATGGGGTCCATTCCTTATTTTTTATTTCTGTTACAGTTCTGGGAACATCGAAAGAGGGGGAAAGAAAAAAAAAACTGGCTCGAATGTAGATGTGAAAGGCAAACATTTACAATGAGAGCATCAGGTGTCCCCTGGCAACAGTAACCAGGATAAAATGCTACAGGGAAACACACAGTATGCACTGACCCACATAATGGGGCCTATTTTGGGCCCATTGTTTTATTTTTCTTTTGAAGGGTGTTGTGTCATTTTTTTTTTAAATGTTCCAAGGTCTGCAATTTAGTTTTGCCAGGATTATCAGAACCTGAGTGTCTTTTCTCTTGCTACCGTCATGGGATTATTTCTTTTGGGAGCAGGGTTTTCAACCACCAGAAACCCACCTGCCAGGGGAGTTGAAAATATTCCATTTTCTTCCCTTTCATTTTTTTTCCCTCTTTTGTAAAAGATTTCTGTGCTTTCCAGGACCATGCTACAGGTTTCTCAGACATGTGCAAAGTGTTTTCTTACACGCGTGTGGATGTCTGAACGGAGGTATCATTTTAAAAGGAAAATCCCAAACAAAAGACTTAGAAACAAGAGCCCAGCAGGGGACGCAGACCCACGAATGAAACGGACCCCATCCAGCAAAAAGCCCCAAATCCTACCCACGCTTTCCCTGGGCGGCATGTGTCTAGTCCATCATTTTACTTTCTAAACTTACAGCCCTGAGTTGCTACCTTGTGAACAAGAGTGAGCTGGGATATCGCATCTGTGGGACAATAATTGGCCGTTAGATTAACACGTGGCTCAGTCGGAGAATGACTGGCCAGCTCTCTTCCAGCTCAGAAGTCAACTTCTAAAAGGGACTGCAAGCCTTCTGGGTTAGTCTCTTTAAATCAGTTTGGGGTTTTCCTGTCTTCGAGTCATGACCTTTGCAGGACCCAAATTTATTTCAGTGAATCTGAATAGAACAAGGGATTGTTCAAAAATCGAGCTTCTACCCAGGTTTATTCTGTTGTTGGCCTTCAGCAATGACACCTCTCTTCTCCTCCCTTTATTTAAAAAGTTATTTAATAATTGAGTACCAAATCTAATCAAGTTCGAAAACTTCATTATACATAAATGTGCCCTTCTGGTTTCAATGAATATACTTTAGATAAAACATCATTTCTAACTACCACCACCTCCTCCTCCTTTTTTTTTTCTTTTTGAAATGAATGTGTACCAGACACACAGGACAGGGGATTGGGACTGAAATATATCTTGATTAGTCATTCCTCCTGGAAAGCTGCTGTCTGACAGTTTTAGCCATTAATCTGTGTCTTGCAGAGCGTGTGTGTAGCTCTTGCTCGCCCCTCAGTTGTGCAGTAGGCTTTGGGAGCGTGTTGAAACAAGGTACAGTATTTCCCCAGGTTTTGCAGATTTTGCTTGGCGCTTTGCTTCTTCTGATTGCTTCTATCGTATCAATAAAGTCAATTGTTTTTTCTAAAGTATTTTTAACTTACGCTTACTTAGTCTTGTTTGTCTTTTGAAAGCCCCCTTAATTCACTGTTAGGATTGCTTTCTCTCTCTCTGTTTCTGACTTTGCGTCAGCCTCTGTGGGTTCCACTCCCCCGTGATGCTACAGCAGGTGAGGCACCATGGGACAGAGGTTGAAGTAGACACTGGTAAGCAACAAAGAGCAAGTGCAAGTTGCCCAAACTGGAAGTTATCATTTGTGTGTAACGTAGCAAAGATGCTGGCTTCAGTGACCTGAAGGGGCTGTGCACATGATCTTCAAACTTCAGGAGGAAGGAGTCCTCCGACACGGTGGCTGCTTTTGTCTATGCTAACGGTTTAGCTAGGGGAATAGTACATGCAAGTATAGAACCAAGTTGCTTAAGATGTTAATTAGAAATCTGTAAAAGCGGGAGAATAGTTTCAAATGTGTGTGGGAAAATGAATGGTCATGGCTGGAAGGACCGTGCGTGTGCATGAAGGCCAGCCCAGCTGTCTCACGTTTCTTTGGTTTGTAAAAACACAATCCATTTTATACAGCACACACATTCATGTATATTTATATGTATTTGCGGTTTGCCTGTGAAGTGACTGCTTGTGCTGAGCTGGTGGCATTGTTTCCACAGCTTGCGGAAGGTAGGTCGTGGGGAATGGGTGGAGGAGCAGGCTGCTAGTTTGTAAGTCCTAGGGTTTCTAGCTGGTCCTGCTTTCAGCCTGTTATGTCCCCCTGTGCTTCCTGACTGCACACATAGCCACGTATCTTAACCAGTCTCGGCAACTACTGTGCCCAGGAGTGGCTCGTGACTCACTCTTTCTCAGCTGTGATGGAGTGGCACTCTCTCCAACTGTGGACCCAAATAAATTTTCCTCTAGGTTATTACCTCTTGTCAAGCATTTGATCACAGTGATTAAAAAAAACCCAAACCCAATCTATATAAATACTATTTAACATAATTTCATATAATTTGTTGTAAGCAGAGATTGTGCATTCATTTCCCAGCCACCCAGAGCCAAATAACCACACAAAAAAACTATATTAATTACAGCACTGTTTGGCTGACAGCTCAGGCATATTTTTAGCTAGCTCATATATCTTAAATTAACCCATTTCTATTAATCTGTGTATCACCATGAGGCTGTGGTCTACTGGTAAGGTTCCAGCATCTTTCTCCTTTGGCAGCTACATGACATCTGCCTGACTCTGCCTTCTTTCTCCCTGCATTCAATTTAGCTTTCCCACCTAGGTCTATTCTGTCCTGCCATAGGCCAAAGCAGCTTCTTTATTAGCCAACGGTAAAAACATATTACAACATACAGAGGGGAATCTCACAATAATTTGTAATTATGGGAAACTTCAGTAAACACTTTTTATACAAGTTTCATTTTATGGCAGCAGAAGACTCTTTGTATAAAGTCTGGCACAAGATACACAATTACAAATTAATGTTAGGATGTGAGCAGTGTTTGACAAGATGTGGCAAGGTATCCACCGGAGGGGCTCTGGAGTGGAGATGACCAGAGGAAGATCGGGAGTTTATAATCTCTAAGAAGGTCAAAGGTCAAGCTAGAGCAGTCAAGTTAATCAAATGGGCACACATAGGTCCACAGACCTGGTATACATGGAGGAGTTGGAAGTATAGTCTGGAGGATTCTGGGTAGGGAGGCATCTGGAGAGTTGGGGCCATTGAGGTGTCTACCATTGTTAATAGCATGGTCCGTTGTGGGTTGGAAGCTTATCAAGGAGCCTTGGAAGGCTAATGGCATCTCTTCTCTAAACTTCCTAAGCCATAGTTCATGTCTCCTATGTCCAGACTCTGCCTTGAGTTTAAATGTCCCCTATGCTTTCCGCATAAAGGTCCTCTAAGTTGTGTTCTTGCTGAGCATTCCCTACTGTCGCCTTCCAAGTTAACTCCTAATTTCTTCTCAGACGCATTGCCTTACAAACATGTCCCGTCACACAATGACGTCATCCACAAACTTCATGCTTAAGTACTCATGCTTCAAGTCAGTTTATGATCTGTGTTGGTCTCTGACCAAGGATTGGACATGCCTAAATCCCCTTCTTCTCCATCCGGTATCTGCCTCCACATCTCCTTCCTCCAAATGCTGCCACCTCTCCAGGCAGCTGGTGGGTCTCTGAGTGTGCCATCATCTCCTGGTTGTATGCTTAGCTCCCTGGCCTAGCTTCATGTTCCCGTCGTCCATCCAAGTTTGCACAGTGATTTTTTTTCCCCAGGAAGCCAATAAGGTCATTTATCTCTTCTTATTATTAAGGAGGTGACTCACCTCCTTAATTCTGTTTCCCTGATGGGCTCAGACTAACAGATGCATATATAGAAAGAACTCTAGACTTTTGACAATGGTATCGCAAGATGTATGATTTGGCTATATGAAATAGTAACCAAATATTACACTAAAAATGAGCTGCATGGCCATTTTATTATTTTTAATTAAAAATTAATTTTGAGAATTTCATGTGTGAGTACTCTACTTACATCATTTCCACCACCCCTACCCTGTTTAACTCCCCTTTTGTCCTCCCCTCTCAAATTCATGGCCTCTTTTTATTTAATTTCTTCTTCTTCTTCTTCTTCTTCTTCTTCTTCTTCTTCTTCTTCTTCTTCTTCTTCTTCTTCTTCTCCTTCTCCTTCTCCTTCTCCTTCTTCCTCTTCTTCTTCCTCTTCTTCTCCTTCTTCTTCCTTCTCTTCCTCTTCCTCCTCCTCCTCCTCTCTCTCTCTCTCTCTCTCACACACACACACACACACACACACACACACACACACTTATGCATGTGCAAATACAATCTGCTGAGCTCATCTAGTGTTGTTCACGTGCATGAACACTTAGAATTGTATAACCTATTGGGGGCTCGTCCCTAGGAAAGATTGGTTCTTCTCTCTCAGTAGTTCTGGTCTGCATTGCTTCATCTAGGGGTGACCTAGTGTGACTTCCCGCATCCGTATGTCCATGTCGGTCTATCCGCTTCGAAAACATTGTTTCCAGCCCATTCTTAGCTGATGTTATATACACTAACTACTGCTTACTGTAGAAACACAGGGGTGTGAGTCATCCCACTTTTGCTCCAAAGTGGCTTCTTGGGATCAGTTGATTGCTGGAGAACAAATCGTCACCGTGTTTAGCGGCAGACGAGAGCAGGCTGTGTGCACCTAGGAATAAACAGCTGTAGCTGGGGTCTGGATTTCATGGCCTGGCTTTGGACAGAGGGAGACGGATGCTTAGGAATTGATGGCCATAAACCTGTATTTTACGTAGTTATAACGATTACTGTAATAAAGATTAAGAGAGTAAAGATTACTGCATTTAAAAATAGCTACTAAGAAAAACCGTTTCCCCAGTCGTTCAGAGGAGGATATAGTTAATATAGTTCCTGGGAATTCGATCTCGGTTGGCATTAATTAAAATACAATTTCTGTGTGAGCACATAAATAGCTCATGGTTGTAAGACAGACAGATGAGCAAAGTCAGCTTCAAAATATCTTTGCGAGCAATGCTGGATTAGTACAGAATTATAGGGCTCATTGACTTTCTCCAGAATTTTTTTCAATGTCTTGTGCAATGTAGTTTCTGTCACTTGAATCAGTGACACCACTTGTTCCTCGATCCAACCATCTAATTACTCACGTATCCAACCATTTATCGATTCGCTTGTTATTCTCTTACCCAATAACCCATCAATTTCCCAATCTCTTTCTGCAATGTGTCTTACATAAGTTCTATCCAGTACAAAGTTTTTTCCTTGTTGAGAGGATTCTAAAAACAGATGAGGTTATGTCTTCTCAAAGTTCTCAAAGCTTGATTTATTTTGTTCTTTGTTCTTTTTTAAACAATAAATTTATTTTTATGTTATATGTATTCTTATTTTGTCTCTTTGTATGTCTGTGCCCTGCATGCATGCCTGCTGCCTGCAGAGGCCAGAAGAGAGGGTATCAGTTCTTCTGGAACTGGAATTATGGGAAGGTCATGTGCTGTGGTCATGTGCAGTCATTGTACACTGGAAAGATTTGTCACTCATATTGTTTTAGTAAAATGCTGAGTGTCCATAGTAATGTAGGAAGTATAGATGGGGCAACCAGACTAAGAGAATTCTGGGAAAAGGAAAGGCAGAGTCAGTCACCAGCAAGACACAGAGAAAGCGAGATGAGAATGTCTTACTGAGAAAAGGTACCAAGACATGTGGCTAAACATAGAAAAGAAAAATGGGTGATTTAAGTTATAAGAGCTAGTTAGTAATAAGCCTGAGCAATAGGCCAAGCAGGTAATATAAGCCTCTGTGTGTTTATTTGGGACTGAATGGCTGTGGAACTGGGTAGGACAGAAACTTCTGTCTACAGTTGTGAGCTGCCAGATGCATGCTGGGAACTGAACCTGAGTTCTCTGGCAAATCAATGCTCTTAATTGTTGAGCCAGCTCTCCAACTTCTTTTTGTTGTTGCTGTTGCTCTCAATTTTCACTTTGGAAACAGGGTCTCACTACCTTGCCCAAGTGGTTTTGATATTGCAATTCTCTTGTCTCAGCTTCCCGAGAGCTAAAGTTAAAGGTATGGACTGACAGATCTGCTTCCCTGTAAATGTAAATATGTCTTGGGTCATTAAGATTAGGACCTAGATGCAGGTGAAGAGACCTGAGAGCTGAAGAAAACTTTGCCCACTGGGGAAGCGTGGAGGGTCAGAGGTTACAGAGGGACTTGTGAAGTTGGGAAGAGGACACAGAGGGGAGAATGCTGGCCTGGGTCGAGAGGGTGGTTGTATACCCTTATGCCACAAGAGGAGTTTAGAGAACCTTTGTGATTTCTGAGCTGGGCAAGCAATATGAGGTTCACCTATCCTTTAGAAGGCCAATCCAGGTCTGTTTTGAAGATGGAATGAGGAGGACTGAGAAGACAAGAGACACAGAGGTTGTTACAAGCTAGTTCTTCAGATCTGGGTCCTCTCCAACACTCAGACTGTTGCCATAGTGAGGCTAGGGGGCTTTCCAATGACAACCGCTCAGACTTGTTCATATTCCAGGGACAGAGAAAAAGAGGTTGCTTTTATAATGCTTTTGTTTCTTGTTCATATTTAATGTTGACTTTCTTCTAAATGTTGGAGAGATTAATTTATAGATTCAGGTTGTTCTCAAACTGGTACTTTTGTGTAGAGACGTGGAAAGACTTGGGAGGTGGGGTGAGCAGGGGGAGATAATAGGTGTGTTGAAGTTTAAGAGTGGGGGTAGGAGAGGCTGCCTTCCTTAGTAAAAATAACTGGAACTCGAAGCAAATCTGTTGTCCTCGTACATGATATCGTTAATGTAACATATACAGATATGTATTTAACTCAGCGAGACAGCTTGCTGTAAGGCACAGTGCTCAGGGGTCAGAAAGTTAAAGCAGAGGACAAGAGTTTTAGTTCCGTTCTTAAGGTCACCAACTTCAAATTCATTACAATAACACAGTCTAGGGAACAAAAGATCCTTTTCACAGAGTGGGCAGGAGGTAGGGTGGTTAGGTCAGGGCTACCTACCCATCTTGGTTGGTACAAAGCAGACTCCAAGTTAACCGGTACAGAGTAGCAGACACAGTGTGTGTATGAGTGAATTCACTCCTGTTTTGTGGGTAGGGTGCCGTGGAAGAGTGGCGTGTCTTCTCTCATTTCAAAAGTAATTTAGATCCCTCAAACTATCATTCCTGCATAGCACCATTGAAAATTACCCATCTGAACTTCTCTGTAACAATGCAATCTGGTCTGTTTCTAGATCTCCACCTTCCAGGAAAAAGATGTCTGTTTCTTTATGTGTTAAGCTCCGCCTATGTTATAGGCTGCTCTTTCCTCCCCAATTCCCTGTTGCACTAAACCTTTCGGTTGATGGAAGAGTCTGTTATATTCTGAATGTTTTATTGGCTCAACAGGGCAACTGAAAATATAATGGAATCAGAAATACTTTTTAACATCCACGTTGCTTTTCTCTAAAATTCTGAATTACTTTTTAGACACGTAGACACTCATTATTGAATACAACAAAACAGGCATCCAATTGACGTCCTAGCACACACTCGCACACCTTGAACACTCGTACACCTCGCACACTCACCTGTACAAAGGTCAAGACATACTCCCAGAAAAAGGCCAAGTTGCCCCAGCAATCACCTGTTAAGACATGTGAGTGCATCAGAGGAGAATCAAGAAAAATCAGGAGGCCTGCACACCAGGCAGAGGGGATTTCTCTTCTAGGAAACAGGGAGAAAAGAATACAATTTGGCACTTGATCAGCATGGCAGCTGTGCCTGTCTCCACAAGAAAACGCCATCAAGCAATTTGCGAATTCTTGTTATATAATTACTCTTCACTTAAGGTGACTATTGTGTTCTGTCCCTCATTATGAATAACTCGTGGTCTGATTTTTTTTTTTTTTTTTGGCACATCTAATCCTGTTCAAAACCAAATTAAACTCCGAAAGCATATGTTACCGTAAAGCTTGAGTCACAAGCCTTCCGTGATATTTTGCAGAAGGTCATCTGGAAAATGAACACGCAGAGCCAAGAGCTAAATCTACGATATGCCTACAATGAGTCAGAGGCTGAACTGACTTTATACAAGTGCACTGTGAGGGGTGAGTGTCACCTTTATGGACAACAATGGTGACACCACCCATAGCCTCGCCTCCTACCAGCCTTGGCTAGATGGAGGACTTCTTGCTTCCCTAGGATACCTTTGGTTACCCCATACCGTACACTCCTGGGTGATCTAGAATTGGAGTTATTGGTGAAATAGGCTCTCTGGTGGCTCTTTCTCATTCGGGCCACATTTATGGAATAGGTGAGACTGTATGAAGGTTCAGTTACGCCATAGTGTACTAATTTCAAAGATTGGACAATAATCCATTATAAAAAACGAGGGCACATATTTCCCCAAACATGAATACTTCATCTTAAAGTGTGAACGAATTATTTCCCCTTACATAGTCCTTTTCGCCCCTCCCACTTTTGATATTCATGACGTCTGTGTGCTATCTAGGAGTTGTACTGAGCTGTCTAATTCTTTCACCCACGCAGAATGCCTGTTGCCATGACAGCAGCATCATGGTGCCCTGGGCTCTTCTAGTTCCTCGCTGTGTTCTCTCTTGGGGAGACTGAACACATGCAGATTTGTCATGCTGCTGTAGAGTCAAGATCATGCAAGAATTATTGAACACTATTATATTTTATAGCCACCATTGATTGACCTCTGTTAGGTCCACTAGTATTTCTGTATTTGTGTTTAATCTTTGGCAAGATTGCACTTCCCTCCCACTGTTCAAATAGTTTATTGATGAAATACAATGTTAACGATCATATTTACACAAGCTCATGCCATTGTGAAAGTTTTATTTACCATGTTTGTCATCTGACACTTACTCCAAAGACAGTGATCAAACGTGTTAACGTGTATAAAATGCTTGGTGCAGCTTGGGGATTTTATAAATGGTTGCTTTCGTTATTCTCTACTAAAAGGTCATGGGGCTGACAGAGGAGGAAGAGAAAAGCGTAGTGTATTAGACTCTTGAGTTTAGTCTGTTTTTTCCACCAACAGCATATCTACCCTGTGTCAAGGAAAGCCAAGTCTTCCCTAGCCCAAAACATCCACTTTGAGATGTGGTCTCATGTAGTCTGGGCTGGTTTTGAACTCATGTAGTCTAGCCAAGGATGATGATCTTGAATTTCTGACTCTCTTGTCTCCACCTCCAAGTGCTGGTAGACTACAGGCTACCTCCTTTCTCCTGTCGTATCTACATTGCTGGGTCTAACCCAGGCTTCATGCATGCTTATCCTATATATTAGGAAAACCTCTACCAACTGAACTATGTCCTTATCCAAAGTTCTCTTTGGTAGGGGGATCTGTCTCTCTGAAAAGTTATTACAGTTTATCAGGCAAACAGTGCCTATATTTGCATCACAGAACCATTATTTGGTTATTATTGTTTGGGTGTTCTAAAGCACACTTGGCATTCAGGTGAGTGAAATGGAGTAGCCTTGGTGTTCAGCGTGTTTCTCGCTTGGATTCGGAATGATAGGACTTTACTTAAGCTTACTCAAAGGTTAAAAATTTGGATTCTGTTAAAATGTTAGTCTGCAGAAAGAAGCCTAGAACACATGCTTTATCTGGGGGTGTCAGATGGTATTCTGTTGCCTTGGTAACAAGTCCAGATGTGACATACACCTGAGTGTAAGAGTAGTCTACTTAATTATGCCTAACAAACTCAGTACAGTAATTAGTGCTTGTCTCTCTGGCCTCCCAGGCAGTGAACAGCAGGGACTATATCAAGTTATTTTTATGAATTGTATTTAGGGTAGATGTGGGATATGGAATGGCCGTGTTGTGTTCCTAAGTGTCTCTGTCTTTGTCTCTGTCTCTCTACTTGTCACAGCCTGTTTAGGCTGCTAAACATCCAATAATAAATTTATTATTTATTTTATCCAATAAAATTATTGGATTGGGTAATGTATAAACAATAGAAATTCATTGCTCACAGTCCTGGATATTTTGAAGTTCAAGGTCACGGCACTAGATGACTCAGTGTTCCCTGAACGTGACACTTTGTTGCTGTGTCCTTCTGTAATGGAAGGAGCAAATATTTCCTCTTAGGACTTTCCATGACTTTCTATGAGGTCTTTAGTCACACTGGTGAGGTCAAATCATCTTCTAAAGACCCCAACTTTTGATACCAACACTTTGGCATTACTAATTTCAGGGCACGAATTTAAGGACAGGAACACTCAGACTTTGGCAATGATTGACAATGTCAATTTTTACTTTTGGTTATTATAACTTTGCCTTTTTTCAGTATTTAATGATATCTTAACAGATGGAACAAAGGGGGCTGTTGTGGGAGGAATAAATTGCTATAGTTTAGCATAATAAAAGGTTAATAAGTCACTTTGTTTATTGCTCATCTTAAAGGTTTTGCATAGGAAGAAGATTAAACAGGGACCTGCACAAAGTCTTGGCGGTTAAAGGTACATGCCACTTTTGCACAGGATGCAAGTTTGCTTCTCAGCACGCATGTCAAGCAGTTGGCAACCGCCTAGAACTGTAGCTCCAGGGTGATTGATGCCTCCGCCCTCTGGGCATGTGGGCATACTCTCACACAGAACACACTCACCAATACACATGCACACACAATAACGAAGATATTTTAAAAAGCATTAAATATAGCCCCAGTAGTATAATATTATCAACAAAAGACAGAGATGGTTATTTTAGATACGTGGCAAGTGAGCTGACTGTATAAACGAGGTAAAGATGGCAAATCTGTAGAAGTGCTGTGTGCTTCCATAAGGCCGGGGAAGGGAAGCAACTCAAACATGGTCTTCATGGTTTTTCTCAAAGGTAGTTAAATTCCATAGTCAAAGTTATTGGACTGGTCTTGGAAGTACTTTGGGGGCAGATCTTGGTCCAAATCCCCCTTTAATAGCTGAGTGTTCTTGGGCCTGTCAATTCATCTAGTCTTGCATTTTCTTTCATGCCTTGAGACCACAGTTCTACCGAGTGGTTGAGATGAGTCCAGTAACTATCGACCCCACTAATTCCTCCTCCTTATTTGGCTTCCAAAAGATTGAAGGTGCATAAATGGACAATCGTTTACTTTGCATCTACTTTTATCGTCAGGAAGGGTAGAGGCAAGCCGGACGGTGGTGGTGTACACCTTTAATCCCAGCACTCAGGAGGCAGAGGCAGGTGGATCTCTGTGAGTTCGAGGCCAGCCTGGTCTACAAGAGCTAGTTCCAGGACAGACTCCAAAGTTACAGAAACCTTGTCTTAAAAAAAAAATCCCCCCCCCAAAAAAAATAAAAAAGGAAGGGCAGAAGCCAGCTGAATTCAACCCTAGATAAGACCTGTTCTCTAAGGCGTCTCCTGTTCCTACCCACTCTGCAATCCCTGTTCTTCACGCTGGAACAAGGGTCCCTCTTGTAACTCTCTTCAAAACATCCGCTACAAAAAAGAGGGTACATGTTCTGTCACTTCCCCGTCCACTCTGGAACTTGCTCGGGGCGATGGAAACCATGACAGGCAGCCTGAGGATTTCCAGGCAGAGGTTGCTTGTTGACTAGAGCAGATGTTCAAGTCAAAGATGACTCACCTCTCACCTGCCTGACCTGCACTGGGAAGTCAGTTTCACAAAGCCACAGAGATCTTCGCTCAGAGATGAGAGCCCACGCTTTCCATCCTCTTCTCGCGATGCTTGAGCGAATTCCTTGACTTCTGAAACTGACTTTCGAGCTAGAGTCAAAATCGGAGACCCTTGACCTCAACACTGAATCGTTTTAGTTCTCATGGCGATGTTTGCTTATGAAGACTGATTCTTCGGAAACGGATGGCCTCGTGAAGCAGCAAGTTTAGAGTTTTTGTGCAAGTCCTAACTACAGATTGGGTACAGAGAGGTGCAAATGTGATGGGGGTCAAACATCAGCTGAATTACAGGATCTGGAAGACGTCTTTCGGGCCCTAGACCCGCAGGCTCCTTTTCATCATTCCACTTCACAATATGATTTTCTCGACATGAAATATCTTAGGAAGTAAGGGCTGTGCCGAGGGCTCACGTGCCATCAGTCATTTAAGACCTTAAACAGCATTCGGTTTAATTAACTTACGCTTGTTTTCCATGAAACCTATTTAGAATTCTGGTTAGAGTCACAAGTGCTCAGTCGAAGGTGGAAGTTATGAAATTTAGAGAAGAACCATAAATATTTAAGATTTTTTTTTTAAGTTAAAGAACTGATGAACACATGACCAGATCCCAAGATTACTTTCTGGTAAAGGGAAAAAAAACTTATTTGTGCATACTTCTTTCTTTAAAAGCATCTATGGGAAGTTGAACGTTGAAATTCATTCCTGAATATGAGATTTCAGAGGCCGGCATCTGTCCATTTTGAACACAATGAATGTTAAATAGATGTGTGTGGTGTGTATGCGTGAAGGGTATGGAAGTGATGTTCTCATTGAGCCTTGAAAGCCACAGTGAGCTTCTCTTGTGTCCCATCTTCCCCCTTGCAGCGCCCTAAGCCTAACGTCTGCCCGTACTATTGTTCAGGGAAAAAGTGGCCATATTGTGCTGATTGCTATTAAATTAAAGCAGAAAGGAAGAGACACAAACACAGAAACCCATCTTGCCAGCGGGGAAATCACCATCTTTTATTTTGCATTTTGGGAGGGTCAGAAAGTCATGACAGGCATCTGACCCCTGATAACCTCTTTGATGCTTCTGTGTGCAGTTTTTTTTTTAGGTGGGGGGGCGAACTTAATTAAATACAATTGAATTTCCCTGCTAACATGGCTAGTGAAAAGATGCCTTTGAGATGGCTGGTGTGTTGGCCAGTGGCGAACAAAGATGCTTCTTTTGTTCCTCAAAGAAAAGTTAGCATATGTTAGTTAAGGATTTGTGATTCCCTTTGACGAGACTGGCTGGTTCCTGGAAACTCAATGATTCTTCTGAAATGGTAACCTCGTAAGAAGATGGAATGCACGACCCACAAAACTCCCAGCCCCCCAGTGTCTGGCTAAGTAAGGCTCCTTTTTTGTAAGCGTGTAAGCTAGCCACACTGAAAAAAGGATCATCACTGATGTATAATGGAGTTGCTGGTGTTTGACTGCACGTAACATATCAGTCCAATTTTTGGATTTTTCCAGTACCCAGAGTAAGGGATATTCGTCGAGGCATATTAGGGATGTTTAACAGAACTATTTAAATAGATGTTAATAAAGAATATCCAGTTGTTGCTTCTTCATAGTTGACCATTAGTAGCCTACAATCAATCAATCAATCAATATAACAGTTATAAAAATGTGATTTAAATAGAGCTTCTATTGTTTTTCTTGAGCTTCTGGAATCAGTGGCTGACAATTAGCCATCGAGGAATGAATTTATAATTACGGCACACACAAAACGTAAGTGATTTTGTTCAGCTTGGGGCCCGTGTGTTTATCTAGAGGGAATCAGGTTTACTTCTTCTTAGACTCAGAATCTTTTAACCTAGATGATTTTGTCTTCCTTGAAGAGAGGATTAGCCCCGGGAACTGGCGCTTTTGGGTTTAAAGTTGACTATTGTATGTGTTAAGCCTCCCTCCTCACCTCCGCACTCCCTGTCTCTGTTTCTAAGCTTTCCTAGATCTCTCTAATTATTTAGAGAGATAAAGTCAACACTTGACCCCATTGCCCTGTCTGGCTTCCGTCTTATCTCTTGTTCTCCGTTCCTAGTGGGACTCCTCAAAGTAGTGCGGACCGCACACAGCTCGGCTTCTGCTTCCCTCTCACTCTGGAGTGTAGTTTTGATGCTCACCCTTGTACCATGCTCAACGGGTGAAGTCAGTGACCATCAGCTGCTGTGCGAGGTTGGAAGATTTTGCTCTCCACAGTGACATTTACTGACCAAGCCAAATCTTGTAAGAGGGTCCTATCTGCCAAGAGAGGGTGCCATGCTGTATAGTTTTTGAAGTTCATTTAGAACTCTGTAGGGCTAGCTGTAGCTTTGTCAGTGCTTTCCTTGGCTCAGTGTCTGACTGTACTTTTCAAAGTCGAGCTCTTTCGAAGGTAAAGATACGTTAAAGAATAACTGGGAATAAAATTATGGGTATTTAAAAGGTCCAAAACTTTGTTGTTGACAGGAAGTTTGCTGATAACATATTAGATCGCTTATGTGACTGGAGTCAATTGTTTTTGTATTCATATATTCAAAGTACCAGGTGAAGGAAGGAAAAATTAGAGTGGGATGTGTGTGCAGAAATGCGATTGATATAGGTCTCTTCTCACTGACTCATATTTCACAGTCTAGATCTTCTGAAATACCTACGCAAGATGCCAGGGCACCATCTTGTGTAAGAGGTCTTGCAATAAGGCAGCCTCCCACTGTAATCCCAACTGCTCAATCATGAGGTAGCCTTGGGATGTAGTGGGATTCATTAGGCGTCAGAATTCCCATTTCCCAAAGAAATCTTGATAAAAACAGCAGACACCCAGTAGTACCTTGGCTAAGGCAGCTGCTGTGGGGACAGGGCTGTCCTTGTCACTCCCAGCAACTAGCGCTTGGTCAGGATGTTCTCCCGTCAAGACTCCTCTGTCCCTGCTGTCTGACATCACCATTTTACTTCCTTTTCTGCCACTAAATTTATTTTGCTTCTGCTTCCAAATTTGGCCCAAGGACATTTTGCTCTTGAAGGACACAGCCTTCAGGATGTAGCCCCTGATACTTCATGTTTCTACTTTGTCTGGCGGAGGAGTACCTCGGGGAACTTCATTGATCCTGTCAGGGCATTTGTTCTGCTGGGCTTGGAGCATCCTGGGGAGTGCCATAGAGGTCGTGTCCCATTTTGTTTTACTCCTTTGGTGCTGACCACACTATAGTGTGAATCAATAGTTATCCTGATTGCAATAACCAGACAGGTGGACAGAAACACACGGGGCATAGCTCTGACAACTGAAAAGCCCCCACGGTGGCTAGACCATGTCTTTGTATTTCATTGTTAACGGACATTGCTGGTCCATTATACTTTCTGGGACTGTCATTGGAGAAGAATCTATTTCCAAGGCTTCAGTTACCTTCAATCTTAATCTCTTTATTTTATTTATCATGTTTGAAGTGGTTTTTTTCTAACCTGGCTGACCTCTTAGAGGCTACCTATGCAGAACCGATTATTCTTGGCAAGCCTCCTGCCTTGGCCTCCAAAGGGTTGGGATTATAAGGCATGTTCCTTCCACCAATCCTGGCCTCTTCTCACCTCTCTAAGACAATAAATACTGTAAGGATCAGAGTCTCATCAGTGTGTTCTATGTGAGCCATATCATCAGGAAGATTGGTACAAAAGCAGGATCTTGGGGCCACACTAGACCCCCTGATCTCACCTGCACATTTTGGCCAGAGAGCCCCGGGTGACTTGATTGTACATTACAATATCAGGAACGTCCATCAGTAACAGCTGCCTCAGTAGCAGGGTCCCCGAATCTCCTGACGTGAATGCCTTTGTCTATGAAGACTCAGGAGAACTTCCTGGGACGACTGTGAAGGGGATGGGGGTGATGCATTGGAGCACCGCTGGGGTGTTAAGTCAGGAAGCAATTTGCTGATTAGGTTAACTAAGTAGATAATCTAGATCTGTAGGCGTGGGTTCAATTAAGTGGGCTAATTAATGAGTTTTGAACTTAATATCTTGATTCTATGCCTAGAAACAGATGGGTTTTCTCTGATAACCAAACGACTCCTCTGAAAAGAAACGGCACTCGTGGTGGCGAATGCTTCTTTTTACTTGGCGCAGTCCGGTGGCCTAAGCAGGGATTTCAAAAGGCTCTCTCCTGGTTTCTGCGTTCTGTTCCCATCCCAGGGACAAAGCAAGTATTTGCTTTTAGCCCCGTGGACACCCAAGCACTTCGCAAATGTTTCCACAAGGTCAGCTGCCCTTTGCAGAGCCTCCTGGGAACTTTCTTTTGGTTACTGACCCTCAAGTGTATGCAAACTTTTATCTGTGGAGTCTGTGGAGGTATTTGTCACCTCCCATCTCCCATCCTTACAGGAGGACGACCCAGACCAGGAATCGAGCTTGAAAACCCTTGTCTCCAGCTCTCGGGCTCGTCTCAAGATCTGCTCTTGCGGCTTAATCGACTTATTGATGCCCTAGGAGGGAACACACACACACACACACACACACACACACACCCCACATACACACACATACACCATATATAAATACCACACATACACCACACACACACATACCACATATACACACCACACACATACCACGCACACACCATACCCATACACCATACACACACCACACACACACCACACATATCACATATATACACACTCATATACGCCTCATACACACCCCACACATACACACCCCACACACCCCACATACCATACACACACACACCCCACAATACACATCATGCAAACACACACACACACCATACACATACCACATATACACGCACACATACTCACACATTCACACACACACTCTTTCATATACATGTACATACTCACACACACACTCACAGTCTCTCTCACACAAGTAACACACACACACAGTCTTACACACACACACACACACACACACACACATCTTTTCTCTTCCTATTTCTCTACTGAATTTTAGAGGACTGGAAATTCTGAAAACAGTGACTTCCCGTCTGGAAGCGTCACTGAAGCTGTATATGCGGCCCTGCAGGGACACTTCGATGAGAAACTTTGCATGGAATTTTGTGCTTTCTTCCTTGGCTTTACGCCGGTTCAGCCATCTTTCCCCAAATGCTTTTCTTAAGGCCACCACAGTGCTCAATTCACTTCTCACAAGTTGTTGGCTGGGTTTAATGACTGGAACATTTAGCCACACACTACATTGAATAAAGGCCACACTCGGGTGTCGTCTGAAGATAAAAATCGGTCAGTGGTAAAAACCTGTCACTTCAAGGGAGTGGCCATGGGTGCTCCTGCCAGCAGGTTTGGTTTTCGCCGTTCATGCAGAGAATGTCTCATGAATGTGCGCATGGATGTGAATGGGGAAAAAACCTGTATCTTGCTTCTATGACACCTGGTTCCACAATATCGTGTCACAGAATAGTTTTTAAAAATCAAAATTAAATAGGCCGATCTCTCCTTATTTTTGGTAACCTGCCTCTCCTCTAACATATGGGCTATGACCTCACTTCTGCTCATCAAACCTGAGTCCTCTGCTTGTCGCTTATGGTTTGTTTCTGCTTTTTCTCTTTCTTCTTCAGAGAAACATGGGCGGTTGTTGTTGTTGCTGTCATTATTATTATTATTATTATTATTATTATTATTTTGTTATTGTTATTAGTAGAGTATTTTGGAGCAGAGGACCCTGGCTTTCTGCGGCGACTCTTGTGCCTTCCTAAATGCACTTGATTTAGCTTTCAGCATGTAATTACTGCCAAACAAGTTAATTGCTTTATAAGAGTCCAGAACTGTCTGGCTAAATTTGCTTTCATTTACCAACCTTCATCCCACATCAACGGCTCAACGTAAACACAAACGATTGTTAATGAATGCCTAATGCCACATTCATTAGAAAATCAGGTTAATGACTGACAATGACTAGCCCCTCCCCCACGAGCTTGTTGATGACACCAGCCTTTTATTTGAAAATAATTTCTACCTGCGTTTTGAAGGTTCCAGGAGAGGCTGTCTTAGAGAGTTGATAGTCCTAATCTCGGTGGCTTCTTTTCTCCAGTAGATACCTCCCAAGACGCCACTCTGGAGACAGCAGACACAGGCAGTCATTTGTGTATCAGTTATACGTCAACAAGACGTTCTACTTTTCCTTGTTTTTAAAGGATGAGTGTGTACGGTTGGCTGCCAGGGAGCCTCACTGTTTGGGAAGCACAATTTACAGGGACGCTGTGCGCATATGGAGATACTGTTTTCCTGTCACAGTCATTCTGAGCAAGGCTACTCCATTGTACCCTGACATGAGCGCAGCTTGAACAAGCAATCTGAAGTCAATGTCAGAGCCATGTACTAAGGGTCCTGCCCGCCTCAGGCAAAGGCTCTACCTAGTTGGAAAACCCCAGGTGCATGGGTGGAGTGAGTACAGAGATTGGAGACGGAGATCCATGTTGGGCATGGGACTTCACCTGGGTCCATTCTTTAAACAGGAGTCCATCCTTCCTGCACAGACGAGGTGGTCTCCAGGTTCTCCAAGGCAGACTTCTGGGATCTGAAGGGTGTATGTGTCCCCTGTAACTCAACAGAGAGTTAATAGTCCAGGCTTGGTGATGCTGCATTGGCCCTTCACTATGTCGGGCGAGCTGAAGTAACTTCTTCACCTAGTGGGCAAGTGTTGCTAGTTTGGGATTCCTTCCTGGTTCTCACCTGTGTTCTTTAGTCCTGCTTGTTGTTTGTCATGTACAGAACTGACACCAGGGCTACCATGTAAAAGATGTGTTTGCTTGACTTCACCGGCTTGCACCAATGCCTATACTTACGCTGTGTTTATAATCCTCACTTTCAAGGCCCTTGGAAATCTTCTTCCTCATCCATATACTCCCTCTAGATTCAGGAGTTTCATTATTTTTTTGACTGCCTCAAACCTTTGACTTCTCTTGTCCTTCAGTCTTGGTTTTGGGTTTCAGGAAGACCATCATTTCTTCTTGATTTTTGTCGAGCAGGAAGAAGTCTGTTTCCCAAGTCCACACCATCTCCCACCTTTGCCTCTGCATACATCGCCTGCCTTTCTCCTCCAGGACACCCAGTTTTACCGCTCTTCCCTACACGAGTCTCTGTGACTATCCCTGTTTTAAATCCTGCTCACCCCGGCTGGAGAGATGCTCCATGGTTAGGAGAATTTGCTGATCTTGCCGAAGACCCAGGTTTAATTCCCAACACCCACGTCAGGCAGCTTGCAACCACCGATGTCTCCAGTTGCAGGAAATCAGAGCCCTCTTCTAGCCACGCTGGGCACTTTTATACACACGGTACATGTACACACACTCAGGCATATACACCTCCACATAAAACTAAATCAACAAATAAGATCTTTAAATCCTTGTCACTTTGGTGGAAAGCGGAAGGGCCACCATTTTTCACTTTCATCCCCATATACTTAACTTGGGCCTGTGTGTGTGTGTGGGAGGAGTACTCTTCACGGTACCTGGACTGAGTTTAGTAAATGCTGGGTCAAGGGCTCTGAACAGTGTGACTAAATGAAAAACATCAAATTGAAAACAAGAAGTTAGGAAACCAATCCTGATAGTAATCCTAGGAAGGTTTGACATTTTCTGGAAAATGTCAAGGTTCTCCCCCACCCCGAGATCCTCAGGTTACCTTCTCTGGCTCCCCTGAGCAATCAGATTATATGTATTGCTCGTTTGTTTTGAGCAAATTTTTCCCATGTCAAGTCCGCATAAAATACAGCTGTAAATTAATGACTTCCACCAAGGAGTACTCGTTTCTGACTAAGGTCCTTGGGTGGTTGACTTTGCATATATAATCAGTTGGGAATGGCTCAGGATTATATGGCAAATGCCAAAAGTGTGTATCACAGGGTGTACCAGCTGGACTCTGTTTCAGCTGATTAAATCTCAGGAGTCATTTTCTCCTCTATTAACACACCAGCATCAAACTTTTAAATTCATTCGTGAGGTTCTTTTAAACTTCCTGTATGCGACTTCATCTGGACTCTTAAGGGTGGCAGCCGCATTTGGAGTTTGCCATGGTTCCCATGGAAACCGGGCCAGTGTTCTGTGGGTTATCGGGTACTCACGGCATGAACAACCGTTTGAATCAATTAGCTTCTGAGCTGCCCCAAACTCATGTCTCAGTGATGAAACGGGTCTGAAGTGACGCTTAATGCCTTCTTCCCTCTCTTCCAGAAGTCCTTTTGCTATATTCCCATCGTGAGCAGTGTGACCCTGTGGAAGAGAGGCTCATCCCATACAAGAGTGAGTAAACAGAATCCAGCTGCCTGGGACCGCATCTCCAGTGTCCTTTGTGTTCCATAGCTCGGCACATAGCATTTATTCCTTTGTACTTATTTTGGAAATTATAACTGCTAATTATTTGTGTTTTAAACCCCTAAATAAGATCGTTAGAAGGTATTTCCTACAGAACCTTGAGTGTGTCTGAGAATCGTGTGAGCCCTTTGCTCTTTGAGCACACAGATATATGTATGTACACTAAGGAAAGACTCATTTGGCTAGCAAGACTAGATGCACATATTCGATGCCTTTTTCGTGCCCGAGTATGTCACAGTTTAGGGGGTCTAGAGGACATACCAACACTGGAAAATATCTCTCTCCGCAGGCTGCTTTTACTCCTTGGTTGCTAATGGCCCATGGAAGGGCAAAGTGAATGTCTATCTCAATGTGAGATATTCACATCCCCCAGATGTGAATCTCTGCCTCTCTAAGGGTGTACACAGAGAGGGTCGCCATGGCTAGCAGGCTGGTTCCATGGTCATGGAGCCCTGGTGGCATCCCAGAGTTAGCTGTACCTGAGCTTTGTCTACAAAAGCAGGACTGAGGAGGAGGAGATTTTGCACTGAAATGCACAGTGTCAGATCGCTCCATGACTCCACGTCCTTTCTGTTTGCCACGAGGGGAATTGCAACATCTTCTCAAGAGGACTCCAGAGTCCAGACACACTGACATACCCACTAGGTCCCAGGCAGGTGAATGAGGCTTGGGGGCGATACTAAGATCGTTTTACCTTCTAGTTTTCCCTTTCCAAAATTTAGTAGTTTCAGGCTTGTCAGGGCTTCATGGTGAGACCCTTTCTCAAACAAACGAACTAACAAACAAGCAACACACCCACCACCAACCACCACCAATGGGACAAAGAAAAATTTGGAAATAAGAAAGAAGAACAAAATCAAGCAACAAAACCTCCATCACAGTTTGCCCCCAGTTGGTGCTTCCTCCAAAGTAGGGTGCCGTGACTGGAAATAGAATTCTAGGAGTAACCGGAGGTGTAAACTCACATTCGAAGATTATAAAGAACGGGGCCAACGCTGAGAAGATGGAAACATGGCCTACTTAAAACATACAAACACATCCATGACCTGATTTTATTCCAGTTCTTTCTGCACTGGGGCAGAGGGCCGAGTCTACAGAAAACACGGGCAGTTTTCTGTTTCAAGTCATTGGCCTCCTAAGGATCCATTCAGCTAATGGAGTTTATGACTCACAGGAGGGTTTGCAGGGAAGGGAAGAGACTTTAGGACAATCCCTGATGGAGGAGTGTTAACTGTCTGTGTTACTTTCATTGGTTAATAAAGAAACTGCCTTGGCCTTTTTGATAGGTCAGCCCTTAGGTGGGTGGAGTAGACAGAACAGAATGGTGGGAGAAAGAAAGCAGAGGCGGTCAGACGCCATGACTCTCCTCTCCGAGACAGCCGCAGGTTAGAATCCTCCTGGTAAGCCACCACCTCGTGGTGCTACACAGATTATTAGAAATGGGTTAGATCAATATGTAAGAGTTAGCCAATCAGAGGCTACAGATAATGGGCCAGACAATGTTTAAATGAATACAGATTCCGTGTAATTATTTCGAGTGTAAGCTAGCTGGGATCCGGGCGTCAGGAAGCGGCCCACCGCTCCTTCTACAAATCCCCTTATGGAGGCCATTCCATTAGTGTGCTAAAACCTTTAGAAGGCGAAACTTCTTAAAGGGGGGTCAGAAATCCCTCTGCTGGGAGAGGTGTGTTCCACGTGGCAGTCCTGCATTGCCTGTACAGATTCAGTGACACAAAGCTTGTTGACAGTGGACTCCTGGACACCCCTCTTTTCCTCTGGATTTCAGCAAGGAGTGGTGGGGTGGTGAAGTCTTGTCTGAGCCCTGGGTCTGTGTTTTCGGGGTTCTCAGTTGGATGGGCCCCTTCCTTCTTCTTCCCTCTCTGTGTTGGTGTGGTTTTGTGCATTGGAGGAATTACAGAGACGGTAGGAAAACCTTTTAAGATGTTTCTCTTTAAAACACTTCTATGTTGCCATACTTTAGAGCTACACTCTATGCTAACTCATATACTTTCTTCCCTACTATATATCACATCTGTGGTATTCTGTATTGTATATCAAATACTGTATAGCATATAGCACTTATAACATATGTCATATATGGGACACTATCATAGGTTAGGTTACACATCAGACGCCCTCTGTCTGACCAGCATCAGAATGTGGGTGTCTCAGTATATTGTCCTTTTTATATTGTGTTCCCTGAGCACCAAAAGATGATCAAATGGCTGTTATAAAAGCAACAGTAAAGAAAAATATTTTTGCCTCTTTGGAAATTTGTGCCTGAATTCAGTACAGATATTATAATATGACAAACAAAAAATTAAAAAATACATTTTTTCAATTAAAATTCAAAATTTTTCTGTTGCTCCCAAAGAGTCAGCCACACTCAGTAACTGTTTTGATAAAATGTCAAATGCCAGGAACTATTATGGAGAGAAAGAGAAAAATATGTAGCTCATCCTTTGGAGCTAGCAATACTTTTAAAATGAAATAGATCGTAGATCATAATAATTTATAAAAGATAGTAAATGGAGTGCTAGCAAGTTCAAATTCAGTCTGTAAAATGAAAGCACATCCTAACTAGTTAGGATTAATTCTAATGACAGAGAATAGTTTAATATAAAAACAAATGTGTAAAATACATACTAATAAACCAAATGAACAGAAACATTCCCATTCCCATGGACATTTACACTAATTCATTGGAGGAAAAACTAAAACTGTTTAGAAAACTAGGGTTAGGTGAGAACTTTTTATTTAAATTTTTTTGTACGATATATTTTGAACATAACCTCCTCTTCCCCCAACTCCTCCCAGATCCTCCCTACTCCCAACTACCTACCCAACTTCAGGTTCTCTCTCTCTCTCTCTCTCTCTCTCTCTCTCAACCAAATCAAAAAAGCAAAAGCCAATAAGACAAAAAAAACCAATACAACCCCCCTCAGATGAAGAAGAAAGGCCACACACACCACCGCCGCTGCCACTACCAACAGCCACTACTACAATTATAATCCAAAAAAGCCATGGAGTCCGTTTTGTGTTGGCCAATTACTCTTGGGCATCAAGCCTGATCTGGATTGTGGTTGATAAAACCAGTGACATCCAATGGAGAAAATGTCCGTTTCCCAGCAGGTGTCCGTGGTACATACATAACTTCTTGGTTATGGGTAGGACTTTGTGTCATTTCTTCTTCTGAGTGCTGGAATTTAGTCTGGCTGAACCTGTGCAAGGCCTTTTTCTTGCTGTCCCAGTCTCTTTGAGTTCATATGTGTATCAGCCCTGTGGTGTCTGGAAAGATGCTCTTTCCTAGGAGTCACCCCCCACCTCTGATTCTTACAGAGATGTAGAGAAGCAGGAACGTCACACACTACAGAATCGCGTGGGAGAACATTTAACAGTTTAACACAGTTGCAGATACAAAGGGCTCCAGTTAACACAGTTGCAGACTCAAAGAGCTGTAACTCAGCCGTCCTCACCAGCATGGAATTAATAGTTGGTGAAGACACATAAGGACTGACTTTTGGAGGCGTGAGTTTTACAATGAATGGGATGCTAAAAAGACAGGTCCATCAGCAGGAGAATGGCCAAGTTCATTGTGGCATACTTAAACAATGTTGCAGCTGGTTTATGGCGGACACTACACACAACATCAAGGATGACCTGAATGACTTAATGCAGAATGAATCAGGCCAGAGAATCATTCTTTTAGTTTAATGTGATTGCTGTGTCCGTGGAGGGGATACATTTATACACTCTGGTGTTTTCTTTCTGGTTGAAAGCTATCTGAGATGTAGGCAAAGCAAACAGATGGTGGTAAAAATACATTCTGGGTCAAAGCTGGATTGAAGGACTTAGTGATGTTTCCAAAAACATAAAAGCACCGTAGTCTGCGTACAGTCTCCAACCATAAGCAGTTTCACTAACATTGTTCACCATGACTCCGAAGTCTTATATAGGCTACAGGCTAGTCTCCACTCTTCTCTTGGCCTCCATGGTTCTATTCAGCTTCCAAGCACACTTCCCTCTTGGACCCTTCTTGTCCCGTCTACCTGAAATGAGCGTACCTGGAATGTTTGGTTGATGTTTTTCTCAGGAGTCAGCTCCACTTGTTGAGGGCCAGTAGAGCTGGTCCATGGGACATCCAGGGGTGAAATGTTCCTGTGCAAATCCACTGAGAATGGCTCATCAGTCAGTAGGCATCAAAGGATTAGAACAGTGCTATGAAAATTTTAATTGCAAATACCTTGCAGTGATGATAAAAAATTGAGTGTCCATATTCACTCTGCTTATGTTTATGTCTGTATCATGACACTTAGTAGACATCACAAGTTACATTAATGTGTTTATAAATTATAAATATATCATAGTCTACATATCTCACTGAATTTAAAATATATAAATAAGTAAAAGCCGAAGAGGACATATTGCTTCATATCTATCCATACTGTTTTCACAGTTTCTTTGATGGTGCTGTGGGTCAAATCCAGGGCCTCATGCTTGCCGGCCAGACATTCTACCACTGATTTTATAGAATTTTGAAGTGAAAGGAGTGAGGGTGTGTGCAAATAACTTAAACCAAACATACATGAAAATGCTGTAAGGATGTTGCTGTGGGAGAATGCTCTTGTACCCTGTAAAGATTTGTCACTCATATTAATTTAATAAAATGCTGATTGGCCAGTAGCGAGGCGGGAAGTATAGGTGGGGCAACCAGACTAGGAGAATTCTGGGAAGAGGAAAGGCAGATGTGCAGTCGTCATCCAGACACTGCCTTGCTATTGGCCTCTCATCCCTTCATTTAGTACCATCAGGTGTTTTAGACAGGCACAGTGACAGCGTCACAGAATTAAACAAATGCAGCATAAACAAAAGTCACACACCTGAAAATAATATTCCCCAACATTTCCCCTTTTAAGTTTCTAAACAAAAATGAAAAAAAAATTAATTTTAACATAGTAAGACTGTATACAATAAGAAGAATTATCAAGTAAATATTGCATTCACAATGTATTGAATTCCAATTCCTTTGTGTCTGGTAAATTTTAAGAAAATACCCCATAATCTATCCTATCTTAATAAATCCAAAATTTTATGCCTAACTTACTTTCCATCATTTCTAAGAAAAACTGCAACTATAACTGTCTAGTCTTCAACTCCATCAAAGGCACCAGAAGAATATAATATTATTTAAATAAACAAGAAATGCAGTGCAAACGACTTTTAAAAACTGTAGAAATGATAGAGACACCTGACTGCCTGGACAGTCACTCATTTGCAACATTGGCGCATCTACCTTCAGCCTACGGGCCCTTAGTTTCTGGCAGACTTTTCAACGGAGCAGGAATTTGAAAAACTATCTCACTCATATTGGTCGTTTGTCAGTCACTTTCTTCTGCATCCTGCAGAATGTCTGGCAGTTTCCTGTGAAGCAGGAACCGTGAAGGATCATCCAGCCTTGTTTTGGCAAAGTTCAGTGGTCACTTTCCTGTGGGTCCTGCATGTCCAGTTTATACAACATATATTGTCACTCAATCCAGGCAAGAACAGTTTCTATACTCAGTGGCTAACCTTACCACACTGAAAACAAACTCCATTAAAAGGAGTTTCTTAGTTGCCCATCATCTCTGAAGTAAACTGGTGCTGCCAGGAGCAAATGTGTCTCGTTGTCATGAAAATCCCTACATTAACAAACCATTTTAAATGCCATATTCTGTGGGTCTTTAGATGGTTTGGAGATCACCTGTCTATCTTAAATATATCTCTATATGATCTGGAAACATACTTAGAATATTTACAAATCTGTTTGTTGAAGACAACTAACTACTGATCTGTGTTTCTTGATTGTCCTGCACAGTTCATTAAAAACAGCTTTCAAAAACTAGAATTTTACCTTACATTTTTTTAAATGAAATGCAAAGGTACAATAAACAAGAGCAAAAACATATATAAAATATGTTGTAACAAAAACCTTAAATTGATATCAATATATAAAATCCTTTAAACAAGAGTAGAAACATGTATACAGTGTGTAGTAATGAAAATTTCCTTAAATTTGTATCAATATGAAAAAGTCCTTTAAACAAAGGAGTAGAAACAAAAATTGCCACAAAATTACATTAAATTTGTATCAATATGCAAAGTCCTCTAAACAAGAGTAAAAACATATATACAGTGTAACAAAACTGGCTTTGAATTTGTACCCATATACCAAAATCCATGCCAGTGCAAAATGTCTGAGATTAATAGTTGCCTTTTTATCCTGTATCCCTCTAAATATAACAAACATCCATGACTCACAACATAACCAAAGACCACCCATACCCCCTTTTCTCTTAGGAATGTGGACATTGTGTTCTCTAGACTGCTTCCTGCTGAATGTGGGTGAAGTATTTTTAGGGTCCCAGAGAGAAAATTTGAGATAATCGCCAAGCCTTGGAAAGACCCATTATAACCTTTGTTGATAGATATCACCTGTCACGTTTCAGGAGGTCTCCCCTGATCAGACCAGATCCAAATCACCCTGGAGCGAATCCACAGCCTCCTGTTTCCCGTGGAAACAAAAACAAAACTGCTCTCCAAAGCATTTTTGATTTCCATTTGACAAATACATTTTTTTAAAAAAACTTTAAAAAATAATATCCAGGCTGGTTTATTTTGACAGTACCTCTTTCAATTCCAGGTCTGTTAGTAGCTGTCATTTGCTTTAAAGCAATCAAAAAATTTAAAATCAACACAATAATATACAGGATCCAAACTCCCTGTGTGTTTCCCATCTTCACTGGCTTCTTTCTTCTACATTGCTTTTACTGTCTCTTTAAAGACTTTATTATATTTTTTAAAACTCTTTTTGCGGGGTCTGGACCCCTTTTACTGTATATCTTTTAACCTTTTGTGACCTCACAAGCAAACTTTAGACTGTTAAGCTACACCTGGATCTTCTCCGTGCTCTAGCAGCTGGCTCCACCAGCTTTCGGGTTGGTTTGTGAAAGTTTAGTTCAAACCTTGCAGCCACGTTGGAGGTAGAGGACCAGGAACTGCATTCAGCCAACCTTGGGATCTAGAATGCCAACGCTTGTGTTGTGGGAGACATTTTTACTTCGCTTTTTGTTACTACTTTGCATTCCGGCTGCTCAAGGGTTCACCAGCAAGCACAAACTCTTAAAGGAGCAGCTTTTTTTTTTTTTTCCTCCAGTTTTCTCAGGCTCTAGATGGATATTCAAGCCCTGAGCTGGTATGCTATAATGTTGTGTGTTGTTTTACTCTTTTGACTTTTTGAGGGGCCCACCACGCAGCTCCCAGATAAATCACAAGCAGAGGCTTATTCTTGGTTATGAATGTCCGACCTTAGCTTGGCTTATTTCATTGCCAGCTTTTCTTAAATTAACCTGACCACCTTTTCCCTCTTCTTTACTTCTTTGTGGCTGTGGCTGTGGCTGTGGCTGTGGCTGTGGCTGGCTGGGTGACTGGCCCCTGATAGCTTCCTCTCGTCGTTCTCTTGCTCCTCCGCTTCCTTGTTTCTCCTATTTATACACTCTGTCTGCCAGCCCACCGGTCCTTGCTCCTGCCTTGCTGTTGGCCGTTCATCTCTTTATTAGGACCCATCGGGTGCTTTAGATAGGGACATCAGATTGAACAGAGGCAGCAAAAACAAAAGTCACACACCTGAAAACAATATTCCCCAACAACACTGAGGTTACTGGAACCTGTTTTCAGGTGGCCTTGGCTCTCACAGATGGAAACCAAATAACACAATACACAATATTGATTGTGTGGACAGACTCTGAGACTAGACTGCCGGAGTTCAAGTCTCATCCAGTTTCTTCCTGGTGACTTTGGGTGAAGTTGTGTGTGAAAGCATTAATGAAAACATCAGTCTCATACAGTGCAGTATGTATGTGGGGCCCAGTGACTTAGATGTGACTCCGGCCATGTGTTAGAAGCTGTCATTCAAATCTTATTTCATTAATACCCTCTTTATGTGGATTCTGTTCTGTGGAGTTCATTCCATTTGACCCCAATGATTTGCATATTGCTGCCTTTTGTTGTTTGTTCAAGAAGTAGATGAGTTAGTTCTTTTGAAATTCTCTCTAAATTCATCACCAAATGTTGGTTCTTAGTAGTGTGCAGATGGCCTCCAAGGCAAGCTTAGTTTTTCTCTCAAATTGATTATATATTGATTGGGGCAGGGTCTTTCTATGAAGCCCAGGTGAGCCTAGAACTAACTTATGGCTATTCTCTTGCTTCTGCCTCCCGAGTGCTAGGAGTCAACGTGTGGGCCACCACGCCTGCCTCAAAGTTTCCATGTTTTCTTTGAAATAAAAAACAGCGGTAAATTACACTCAGTCAGAGCAACATTTTAATCTTATCAGGCAGGTGAAATTTAGAACTTTAGTAAACAAACATTGATCATTCTTGTAAACCCAGGCAAGAATTCTCTAATAGAGGAGATGACACGGGAGAATTTATTATAACAATTTCAAAGCTTTCTTGCACATGAGATGGATGGATGGGTGGGTGCCGTTCTACCTGAGTAGCTTTTATATGCTACGAACGGGTTACTGACAACACAAGAATGAATGAGTGTGTCCCAAGGAAGGCTATCTTGGGATTGACTACTCATCATAAGTATAATTATTGGTTAACAATATTATGATGTGATGAGACACAGGTGTTTAAACACACAGAGCCAATAGATTGGACACGGCATTCAGTTCCGGGTGTAGACATTTTTAAAGTACATTTTTAAAGGCTCTATTCACCAGGGGAACAATATGACGCCGCATAATGGTAAGAGTGTTTGCTAAAAACATGAAGTGACTGGGCAATTATATTCAGCACTAAGTGTTCCTTAGTTACTAGTCTCTCTACATTGTATATTTTAGGATGGGGGAAGACATCAACCAGCCATGTGGATAAAGCCTACCTCCCCCCACCCCACCCGCAGCTTTCCAACTACTTCTGATGTTCGGAACATGCTACGTGTTAAGTTTTGTTCCGAGCAGGTTGCCTGCCAAGCGGTGGCCTGAGGCTTTGACGGACATTTAGAGAAGATGGAGTCTGACCCCTGCTTACCTAGAAGAGGACGTTGAGGCTGTAACTTCCCCATTTACTCTGTGGAGCAGACTCTGCAACTGAGTGTGTGGTGTACCCTAAGTCTGTAACTAGGATCTCCCCACCGTGCCATGCTGTCTCCTGTCAAATGAATACCCAGGTCTAGTGATGGGGCATCGTTCAGTAGGTTCTGCATTGTACGGCTTAGTTGGCTACAACTGAGGGTGTTTAAAGCATCTTCGATTGGTTAACCCTTTCTTTACCACATGCCTGCATGTTAGTTTATATGCCTTCGGTTTGCCTCGGATACTTGAGTAGCCGTAGAGAAGGGGAGGAAGAAGTCCATGGCTGCTAGGCATGCTGCGTGTTCTATAGGTGCCACTTTCTATAAATCAGCAAGCTTCTCTCTTACTCTAGACAATGATGGGCAATGCCATGGAAGATCCATTATCTTTAAAGGGAAACTGTGGAATATTTGTTTACCACGGCTTAATATAATGCCCGGAGTACGAACCACTTAAACTGCATCAAGCAAAGAATGAATGAACGCTAGGATTTAAGCCTTGAGCTCAGGGTCCCCAAAGTTCTGCTATTAGCTGTTCTTTTGTCTTTTATAGGATCAGAAATCACTTTCTTGAGCCATCACTTTGCAATGTAATCAACTGCTTTAACAAATACATTTGCTTATGACAGCAATAAAATTACCCAATGTTTAGCATGTTTATATAGCAGTTACCTTGGTTTTTAAGATTTATTTACTTATGTTATTTGTGCGTGTCTGTCTGCCTGTCAGTCATGGATGTAGGTGACTGTGCAGGCCAGAAGAGGGCAGTGGATCCCTCGAAGTAGGACTTAAGGACTTTATGAACTGCCCAATGTGGATGCTAGGAACCAAATTTGGGTCCTCTGGGAGAGCAAGAGTTCTGAACTGTTGAGCCATTTCTCTCGCCTCTCTTGGCGACGGAGATTCTATTTTAAGAATAGAAATGATGTACTTGCAAAATTCATCGTTGAAGTTGTCATTGGAAATTTCAAGTAGCCAGAATGCCTTAATATAGAGTTATGAATATCGCCCAAAGCCCACTGCCCAGGTCCTGCACGTCCTTCACTGTGGCTTTCAAACACTTGTAGTGATTGTCCCAGTCTGTGAAATTTTTATGCATGCAGATAGTTATTTAAATGATTTTTACAGATGCTTCCTTTTAGCTCAGTGATGGAATCTCACACTGCTCAGGGGCCGAGCCTGACTGGTCGGTTGTATTCCACACAAACAGTTTCTCTATGCTACTTTCCCCATGTTGCAGGAGGGAAAAGCTGAATCCCCAAGCAGTTTGTCAGAGATCCTGGTCATAGATTAAACTGATACGTCACATACCCTGATCATAGTTTCCAGCTCTACACTCAGTTATGTGCTCCTTTATTCACTGATCGACCCAGTTAAAATATGTATGTGTATATTATATATATAATTTTTTTTGGCTTTTCAAGACAGGGTTTCTCTATAGCTTTGGAGCCTGTCCTAGAACTAGATCTTGTAGACCAGGCTGGCCTCGAACTCACAGAGATCCGCCTGCCTCTGCCTCCCGAGTGCTGGGATTAAAGGCGTGTGCCACCACCGCCCGGCTTATATATATATAATTTTTATATATTATATTAATTATATTATGTATTTTAAAATAATTATATATATTTTTCAACACATTAGTAATTATGTGAAGTTGATCCAGGGAGACACAAATTGGTGATTGTCAAGAAAACACCTGTAGTTCTCATATGTAAAGAAACACATGTATCAAGGTTTGTTTGGTGAAGCAGTCTTCCTGGAAGTAAAAATAATATCAGAAACAACCTTCATACTTAACAGCAAGGAGGACTGGAGAGATGGCTCAATTGTTAAGAGCACTGGCTGCTCTTCTGGAGGACCAGGGTTCAGTTCCCAGCACCCTCATGGCAGCTCACAACTGTCTGTAATTCTAGTTCTGGTTCCACTTTCACACAGGCAAAACACAAAACACAAGAGCACATAAAATCAAAATAAAATTTAAAAATGTAACATCAAGGATGTGGCTCAAAGCATTCTTCCCATCGTACAATCCTGTGTGCTTTTAGAGTGTCAGAGTGCTGTAGCCACTGAGGCGCATCTGTAGGTAGAAGCAAGCCATAGGGTTAACGTGTCACAGTGTGACCACGGTGACATGCAGGCGTGTATTCATAGTGTTGGCCTTTCTACGGCTCTCTGGAGAACGAGATACCTTTGTTGCTTTGATGTACTTACCATTCTTGTCTCTTTAATCCAGGACAGGCTCTAAAACTACAGCGAAACCCTGTCTCTAAAAAACAAAACAAAACAAAAAAACAAAAAAAACCCCAAACAACAACAAAACCAAAACCAAAACCCTTGGAAACACCCGAGAACGTTTCACTTAATTTTCTGAGGTTGGTAGATATCTACACCCTCTTTAGAATGGTTTAGGATTTTAGAGTGGACAGTTACCACTTTTATAATTAAGGAAATGGACTTATTAGCATTCTTCCTAAGATGGAATAGCTGTGTTGAAATAGCAGTTACCCGGTCTTGCTGGGAAAGGCTTAAACAGTACCTTGGGAGACATCTGATGCCTAATTTAAGTCACCATAGCGGCACTGAAAAGTCTTGGCAGGGAACTAGTACCCGGCCTAAAGTGGGCTCTAGCTATGTGCTGAAGCAACTAATTTCATTTTCGAAGCTCCTGGGAGAGCACCAGAGAGGATCTTCTCATTTTCGGCTTGCAGACTAGGCATCATGGCCCCTTTCATGCCTGAAAAGCCCAGTCTCAGACAGTGCCATTGGTTAAGAAGCAGATACCCACACAATGCCTTGGGTCTGGGATACGGTCACCATCACCCTCCACTGGAGGATGCTTCTTAGTGAAAAACGCCCTCCTCCCATAGAAAGGAGTTGGTAGGAAGCAAGCTGAACCAGAGGGGCAAACAAACAAAACAAAAGACAAACCAAATAAAAATATTGGAAAACAGTCTTAGGTTTAAGCTTGCCAAGGTATAAGAGGTTTTTTTTAATTTCCTTTGTAAGATTTCAATTAAATAGATATCAAAATACCAGATTGGCTGGGAATACTGACTTAGGGGTATGGTTTCCCATGGAGACAGTTTATCACTAGTAGTGAACATAACCGGAAGTGAATGAAATAGTCACATATGGCTCAAACACCATTTCCTGGTCTGGTTGTTTAGTGTAAGTGTAAAGGAATCATCATTATTTTTTTTTAATTGAAAATAGGTTCTTCTCTCATACAATACATTCCAACCACCATTTCTGCTCCCTCTACTTCCTCCAGGTCCCCCCACTTCCCCTCTTCCCTAGATCCACTGCCCCCTTTTTCTCTTTGGAAGAGAGCAGGTCCCCAAGAGACAACAGCCAAACAGGACAAAACAAGATATAATAAGACAAGGCAAAGGCCCTCATATTGAGGCTGGAGAAGGCAACTCAATGGGAGGAAAGGAGTCTCAAGAGCAGGCGAAAGAATCAGAGACACACGGACCCCCACTGTGAGGAGTCTCACAAAAGCACCAACAGCTGTAACATAGACACAGAGGACCTGGTGCAGACCCAGTGGATGCTGCTTCAGCCAGAGGTGATGGAGGGCCAACTAAGCAAGGTTCTGTGGGCTCAGAGAGACCGAAGCAGAGTCCATAGTTAATGCTCAGGATAGACAAGAAAGACCATCTCAGATTCCCTCTGTTCACCCAAATTAAATAACTAGGGAATCCCATAACCAGGGAATTGCCGGCACTTACCATCAGACAATTAGTTACATCACGTGTTGTATATACAGCAGTTAGCCGATCTGGTTTTTCTAAACTATGTGTGAACGGCATCATTGGGGTGTCGCTATGATTTAACCCGATAGGGACTAGTTTCCCCATTTCTAAGAGAGAACAGAGTCAAAGGAAAGGAAGCACAGGCAGTTTGCGTGTGGTGGATCCCGAATTCACCCTGTGCTGTGATCACGACAAACATGGCTTCTCTAAGCTGAGAATACATTTTTGTAAGTATGGCACCTATGCAGCAAGGTGGAGAAGCCAGCTACTAGTGTTGGGGAAAACAGCCCCTTTGGGTTGTGGCGGATAACTCCAGAGGAGGCGTCAGTGGCAGTAGCAGCAGCCTCCCTGGCACCAGTTGCTTTCTCTGCCACTGCTGGATCTACTCCAGTGATCAAGAAAGCTGTGGTGGAGGTAAGTTCCAGAGAGCAACAGTGCAGAACTTCACCTCATTCGGCTCAAAGGTGGCTGTCCTTCATCTTCAGTCTGAGCTCCAATCACACGGCAGCTTCCGAAGATGTTCTGACTTCGGAGGTGGGATCAACACCCAAGACGGTAGAGGCTGGGAAGCTGGAACCTGTCGCGGTGAGTCCCTTCAAGGCTATACCTCAGAGTTCTAAAAACAGAGGGGTTGGGGAAGGACATTCTACTTCCAAACTCAAGATTGCTCAGGCCTCTGGGGCCTGTAGGACTCTCCTGGCTCCCCAGACTCTCCACGGCAGGAGAGGGTGCTTTCTTCTCTCCTCCTCCCACAGCCAAGAACGCTCTTGGGAATGCTCGGTCAGTGAAGCAAAGCCTGATTTCCCAGGATTCCCAAGTGCCACTAGCCACAAAGTCCTGTTTGGTGGCAGAACAAGAAAACGCTAGTCGTAGGTCAGGCTGGCTTGCCAAGAAGACTGACAAGGAGCCAGAAGCTTCTGCGCTCGTCATAGGTCACAGTTACCCGGAGAGGCTACTGAATGAAGTGCCTCGGAAAGTTGGCCCGGAGCAGGAGTTCACCAAGGAGGCGGAGCCAGAGGTCTCCAAAAACAGTGCCACCAAGATTGCGATTAGCACGCCTACCTCGAAGTGTGTGGTCACCGGCCAGGCGACAGACGTTGACAGCAGCAAGAAGTCAAGTTTGACCAAACAGATGGACACAGAGAACCAGCTCCGAGTGCCAGGAGGAAACACAGCTATAAGCAGGCAACGAGTGAACCGAATGAGGAACAGCTGGAGGATGAGGAGCTGCAACTCCCCCAGAACAAGACCACTTTCCCGCCCTGTCCAGCCAACAAGGTAGTATGGCCCCTCTGGACCTTCTTGAACACAGCGCAGAAGAACCAGATGCTCATGACGCCTACTTTGCTTCCCGCAGCACTGTCATAGAGTCCTTCGTGAAGCACAACACTCCCCTCCGTGTGGACCCTAAGGAGCTCCCGTGTCTGGAGAGCCGGCAGGCTGAACAGCTGCAGCTGCGCAGAAGGCAGCTGCCCAGAAGACAGAGGAGGTAGAGGCAGGCTGGAAGCAGAAGGAGGAGGCACGCAGGCTCAGGCGGCTCCAACAGGTGCGATTACAGGAGGAAGAGGAGCGTCGGCGGCAGCTCCAGAGATGCTACAGCTGAAGGAGGAAGATCAGGAGCAGCTCAAGGCAGCTGAGGCCAGGCGGCTAGCAGAGCCGCCTGAGCAAGTGCAGCAAATGGCAGAACAAGAGCGGCGGAGAGCGCAGGAATGCTAGAGGGAGCAGGAGTGTCTTCAGGCCAAGAGGGAGATGCAGGAGAGAGAGAAAGCCCTGCGGCTACAGAAGGACCCATTTCAGAGGGACCTGGAGGAGGAATAGAAGGAAGAACAGCACCCGGCTGAGCAGCGACTGAAGGAAGAAGGGGCAAAGAGAGCCAAAGAGGCGGCAGCCAGCAAGGCCCCGAGCGAGACCGTGGATGTATAGTCTCCTGTTTGTACCTCAGATCAAATGACTCCACCAGGACCCAAATCCCACCCCAGCATCAGCACAGATAACTAGAATGGACCTAAACACTGATGACTCCATGGATGATGAGGCTCATCCCCGGAAGCCCATCCCCTCCTGGGCCAGAGGCACCCAGCTCAGCCAGGCCATCATCCACCAGTACTACCTCCCCGGAACCTTCCAGAGCTCTTTGGAATCATTCTCCCCCGCGCGCGCCTCGCTACAGCCGGGAGGATCACCAGCAGTCTGGCCTATAGCCTGAAGAAGTCATGAGGCAGATCCTCAGCTCTCCTGGAAATACTGGGCCTATCCATGTCTGTCTGTCTATCTGTTTCTGGTTGGGCTGGTGCCCTTCTGTCTATCTGTGCTGTTGTTTCTCTGCTTGTCAGGTATTCCCAACCCTGACTGGAGGATGGGGCTTGACAGGTGAGTGGGGAAGATCCAGATTCAGCACTGATTGGTCGGTAGGCAGTACTCTGTAAATAGATTGTTACAGTTCGGTTGACTTTTAGTGTCTAGTGCTTGTGAGGTACTGGAATAGAGTCTATACCTCGAAGCTGCTGTGGCTCTTATGAAGACAATTAGGGGCTTCAATGAGGAGTTGATCTGCCACAGTAATTCTTGGGCCTTCATCTGTAGTGCCTCGAGGTCACTCGGGACCAGATGGTGCTCCACCGGAGGTTCTGATGCCAGACAACCCCTGAGAAGCATGCCAGCATGTCCTTCCAGGGCAGCTGAGCATGCTTCCTGTTTGCAAATGGAGCCTATTCCTTGGGAGGGACTTGGCCTGTGACCGTTCTGTGATTTAGTCTCAGGCCCACAGCCTGACCGCTCCACAGGCTCTGCCATGGGGAGTGGGAGGACTTGAGAAAATCCTTGCACTAGGGTTTGATCAGGGAAGGAATGCCCTTCAGGGACCCTGGGACCTGCGCTTGCAAGCAGGGGGAAGATTTCACCACAAAACCACTAAGTAAATACTTAGCTCAGTGCTGGGAGGCCCTAGCCCTGAGAGCTCCTGACTGGTGCTGTTTCTCCTAGAGTTGGGGTCAGCCATGTGGAACAAGCAGCCAGGCCAAATCAGACCACAGTTGCCTTGAGCATTCCCGTAGGAAGGCCCATGTAGTTTCCCGTTACCTCCAGCTGCTCCACGCTAAGGGCAGTTAAATTATGTGGCCTGAAACGCTGGCAAGCTTACTGTGGAATCCTGCTCAGAAGACCTTTGCCAACGGCTTTCGATGAAAATAAAGACTAAATAAATGCAGTGTGCTTTATACAGTAAGAGACAGTGAACACAGTAGCCCTGGTCTAGAGGATCTTCCCCTGCAGAGTTCATTTAAGGTTCCTTAAAATATGGCGCACGCAGTACAGTTTATGCCGTAGATTCGCACCAGTAACAGCCCAGTAAACTGGAAGACAAGTCTCTCTAAAACCACACGATCAAACTCACTTGTCAACACAAGCTTAGACAATCCACATGAAGACAATTATGCTGAATCTTTACCAGCATTTCTGTATTTCTTTAGCCACCCTAATGGCTATAGGAAGATTTCACCATGGTTTTAATTTGCTGGCTATCATTTCAAATTCTTCTTTATCACCTGGATATCTTTTATTGGCAACGAGTCTGTTCAAGTTCTTTGTTCATTTTGAAGTGGGTTTTTCATGTTTTTTTTTTTCCTGTGGGGTTTGTGATAATTGTAGGAATGCAATCTCTGTCAGATACGTTTTGTGCTCTTCCCCAGTTGAAACTGAAGCCCGCCTATTTGTTTCTAATTTGCTGACTATGGGCTGTGCCTTTTGGGGGTCATGTCTAAGAAATCCAAAGGTTTCCTTCTGTCTTTCCTAAAATAATCCATGATTGACAATGCATGAGGATTGTTTTTATTGATTTTATTGAGCTCTACATTTTTCTGCTCCCCTCCCTTCCTCTTCCCTCTTCTACCCTCACCCATGGTCCCCATGCCACAAATTTACTCAGGAGATCTTGCCTTTTTCTACTTCCCATGTAGATTAGTCCATGTATATCTCTCTTAGGGTCCTCATTATTGTCTAGGTTCTCTGGGATTGTGATTTATAGGCTGTTTTTTTTTTGCTTTATGTCTAAAAGTCACTTATGAGTGAGTACATACAGTATTTGTCTTTCTGGGTCTTGGTCACCTCACTCAATATGATGTTTTCTAGACCCATCCATTTGTCCACAAATTTAAAGATGTCATTTTTTTCTGCTGTGTAGTACTCCATTGTGTAAATGTACCACATTTTCCTTATTCATTCTTTGGTCAAGGGGCATTTAGGTTGTTTCCAGGTTCTGGCTATAACAAACAATGCTGCTATGAACATGTCCTTGTGGTATGCACATCCTTTGGGTATATACACAAAAGTGGTATTGCTGGGTCTTGAGGAAGGTTGTTTCCTAATTTTCTGAGAAATTACCATACAGATATTCAAAGGGGCTGTACCAGTTTGCACTCCTACCAGCAATGCAGAAGTGTCCCCTTTACCCCATAACCTCTCCAACATAAGTTGTCATCAGTGTTTTTGATCTTGGTCATTATTATAGGTGTAAGATAAAATCTCAGTTGTTTTGATTTGCATTTCTCTGATGACTAAGGATGTTGAACATTTCCTTAAGTGTCTTTTAGCCATTTTAGATTCCTATGCTGAGAGTTCTCTGTTTAGGTCTGTACTCCATTTTTTTATTGGATTATTTGTTCTTTTGATGACTAATTTCTTGAGTTCTTTGTGTATTTTGGAGATCAGACCTCTGTCTGATGTGGGGTTGGTAAAGATCTTTCCCATTCTGTAGGCTGCCCTTTTGTCTTGTTGACTGTGTTCTTTACTTTACAGAAGCTTTTCAGTTTCAGGAGGTCCCATTTATTAATTGTTTATCTGTGTCTGTGCTTCTGGGGTTATATTTGGGAAGTGGTCTCCTATGCCAATGCATTCAAGTGTACTTCCCACTTTCTCTTCTATGAGGTTCAGTGTAGTTGACTTTATGTTGAGGTCTTTGATCCATTTGGACTTGAGTTTTGTGCATGGTGATAGAAATGGATCTATTTTCATTCTTCTACATGTTGATATCCAGTTTGTGCATGAGGATTTATGATCATCTCCAGTTAACTTTTTGAACTATGGGATGTCTGCTTTTGTATTTGAGCACATGCCGATGGATGTCCAATTGTAGCAACAATCATTGAAGAGACTCATTTTCCGCTGACTTTCCTTTGCATCTTTATCGGGGGAGCACAGGGACATGGACCCATGTGCAGACTCTATGCAGCCTCGAGGACCAGAACTTGTAGTAAGTCTTAATCCAGTGCTTTAATTCTTCCAGGTTTGCATTTCCTTTTCTGAATTGATTTTGATGTATATTACTTTTACCTTTTCATGTAAACTTTAGAATCAGTTCATATGTATAAAACTTACCAGTTTCGACTAGACTTTCATTGAATATATAGATAGCTGGAGGGAGCTTGGCACACTTAGAGTATTTGTTCAGTCTGTGAACAGCTTATCACAGACACCCTTCGTTTCTCTCTTCAGCACTTTGTGGTCTCAGCAGACAAACATCCTGTACATTTTTTGTTAAATCTTTATTTTTGTGGAGTTACCATACATGTTATTGTTTACCTGACTTTGGGCTGTACTTGTTCATTGTTGGTATATAGAAATACATTTGGCTTTTGCGTGTTAAAAAATTTGATACTGTTATGAATCATAATATAAATATCTGCTGGGAGGCATATCTGATATGTGACCCCCGTGCAAGGGTTGTTCAACCCCCAAAGGGGCTGTGACCCGCAGGTTGAGAACCACTGGTCTTAGAGTGTTTCTAAGCACTCAACAGAGTGTTAGGGCTCCTGCTACATACTGACAAGAACGCGAAACATATTGCTAAAAAATTAAAATGCAGAGCTGAAGACATTATAGATATCCACCAGAGTGGTTGCTATACAGGCTTCTTTGCCTATTGCCTTGAACACAGCTTCACTTCATCATCTTCGCCGCTGGATACGGTTTCATGGGCCAAGTTTCAAGCGCCTCGTTCAAATCATTTTCTGCCCCGAGTCTCTGGCCTGCCTTCTGCGATCCGTCCTGACACTGATTGTGTTCCGCGGAGCTCCCCCAGTCACTCTCGTTTTTCCCAGAGCTTTTCCGCTCTGGCTGTGCCTCTGCTTGTCAGCAGGGAGCTTCCCGCTCAGCTGTGGCCATAACCTGAGAAGGATCAGCCTGTGGAAGAAAACAGCTTCTTCCTCCAGCTTGAGATCTGTTTGTGCAATGACCTGGCTAGGTAATGCCTAGTCCCCTCTGGTACATTTCCTATTAAAATTCAGCCTCATCTGCTTCTTATTTGATAGAAATAACTTTCACCAGAGGAAACTGGGTAGAAAACCTTGCCAGCATGTTCAACTTCTTGCCCTTTAAGAAATGATTCTTTGATTTTTAGAGCTTTGGCCCTGCTAGGTAATGAAATTATCGTGGTGGAACAAGGCATAGAAATAGTAAGTATGATAATTCTTCTTTGCCCATTGTACGCTTTAGCTATTCATAAGTTTTAGGGCCTTAGATATTAGATACACTTACGTAAGGCCTCATGAACGGTAATTATCTTTTGGCCAAAGAAAAAGCCCAAACGAATGCTAAGCTGCATTATCGCTTGGCTTCTGACATGAGCCGATAATCAGATTTTCTTGCTTAAATCCACGGTGCTGGAACAATGCTACCCACTGTCTGCGCTTCCCGATATTACCCTTAATTAGAAAGAACAGATACACAAATCTGAATTATTTCAAAATCTGGTTTCCATGGTCAGTGGTTTGAAAGGCTTAACTTTATTATAAATAAACCTGGTTTTATTGGCTAATGAAATCTGAAATGGGAAGCCTGTGATAGTGGGGGTCCTGTGAGGGTGGGGGTGTAGTACGCCAATGTTTACACATCCCAATGTCCAATGTAGGCAGAGTGTTTTATAATAAATCATCGGATAATTGACTGATGGTTCCTTTGTTTAAGTACACTACAAACTTTCACCACTAAAGAGAACCTGAAAGGAACTGGAATTTCTATGTTATTGAAAAGCGACATCTGTAAGCTTAATTTCTTATATACGTTTCAACAGCTATCAGGGAGATCTTGACCTATCTTATATTTTTTCCCACTTTGTTCGTTCCTGTTCCTGAAGTGCACGGTTATACCTTTGTGATGCTCTGTCTCTGCATGCATGTGTCTACTCAGTGTTTGGGTCTCAACTATTCACAGTGTGTGTGTGTGTGTGTGTGTGTGTGTGTGTGTGTGTGTGTGTGTGTGTGCAGTATATGATAAAGGATGGGATGACACAGAGAGATCAGCTGCATTTTATTTATGGTCTAATAAAAGGAATAGATAAGGAAAACTGACCCCATTTGACAGGCCAATTAATAATGAAGTACACATAGTAACTTGAGTTCATCTGGAAGATACCAGGACAAACTCCTAGGACCAACAGGGCACATAAGGACTTTCAAACACTGTTGAGAACTATGATCATATGTATCGCCGGTGTTTCTCTAGTTTCTCTGAGGTTAGGAGGGCCCAGGTGTCTCTGTATATCTGAACTGAGACTACATTTCTTATTCCATTTTAATGTTTTAAAGAAGACTTTGCAATCCTTGCTTCTCCTTTTCAAGGTTCATTGATATTTTTTGTTCAGCTCATCCACTCCCTTCCCACCTCTGTGTTTGGGTCTCTTTTCCAATAGAAACTATTCCCAACGATGGGGGTTGCCCTGCAGAATGCCCAATACCTTGCTGAGGAAACCAAAGCTTATGGAGGACCGTATACCCAGTGGGGAATAGCAGTGATAAGCCCAAGTCTTGGTATTGGAACGTTATTGCATTTCTCTGCCAAGTTGGGGAGCTTCTTTCAAATCAGTCTCTGTCTTCGCCACTCTGTATCATTGGTTGGGGGTAGAAGCCCTTCTCTTTCCAGTCACCAGGCCCAGGCTGAATGTGTCTGGGGTCTAGGCTCCTGTGATTTAAGGGATTCCTCATGGGTCCAGGTATTTGCCTTGGATGGTGCTGGTAGGGTAAGGAGCATAGCCTATACTTCTTCCATAGGGAGCAATTGCTTAGGGTCAGAAGATGGTTTTACCGTAGTTGGTTGGAAACAAGGATGCAGATAGTCTGCTGGATGTAAAAGCCTACCTCACCATCTTCACTAAGACGAGTGAGGGCTCTATTGTCAGGCAGTATGAACTTCCCACGCTTACACACATCCCCTCTCCCCAACTGCAAGGGAATTAACATGGAACAGAGACTTTTAATTTGCATACTGCACATGGCTTGCAGGTAGCTAGGAGATTGATATGTGTACCTCTCTCAGAGCCCATGGAGTGTGGGGCTAGCCTGGTCCTGTCAGGCCAGTTGCTCTTGGCTTTGCCGAACTTTGCTGGGTTAACTCAGAGTTTCTTATAAAGAGTGTATAATTTTATTTTTGCCTCGTTTGATTTTGGAAATGATTGAGAAGGGCCACTTTGGTGGAATGCACCTGTATTTGAGGATAAAGTTACAGAGGGGACTGTTTATCAAGCGATTCACTTCAGTGATTCTTTGAGAGCTGTAAAGATGCTTAAACACGATTTCAACAGGAAGCAGTGGCTCCCAGCAGAAGGCTATCCAGGGGCCTGGCAAGGGGAGGCATTGTTCCATGCTGCGCCCACAGGAGACCCAGATCCCAAAGGTTCCTTTATTTACTGTCCAGCTAGTGGGGTGTAAGGCTTTACGTGAGGCTGGTGAGAGACTGACTTCTGAGGTCCACCTCCTTTGGCTCACCCTGCAGAGTCAAGACAAGGATTTACTTCCTGGAAACAAGGATAAAAAGGTCTCAGCTGAAGAATGGCCTGGGGATGGTACAGCCATGTCATGACATTTTATGTTGTTGCCTTCTATAAGAACCCTCAGGCCATTTCCTCTGCTCCTGTTCCCCCACATGCCTTCAGCCAGGAGGGTATGTCCCAGCCTTGTACTTGAGGAAATAAACAAGCAAGCTTGAGAAACGTCCTTTGCTTCAAACCCCCAGGAATCTATCACAGGCTTGCTGTCCCTTGGTGGTGTTGTGACCCTTTCTCTGTGGCCTGCACACCTGAGTCTAAGGCTTGGAGCTGGACTCTGAGAGCTTTGCTATACAAAGTGACTGGGCTGTTGTAGTGTCTTGTGGCCATCAGAGGGATGCTGTGCCCATGAACTCCCAACTGTGCAGTTATACACACAAGACCTTACCAGTCAACATTCTAGAATGGATTAGGGAAGAGTTCATTCAAGACTCTACCTCTAGTTGAGCTACAGGAAGGGAGGGGCAGTCAGTTTTCTTCAAGGACAAGCCCCCTATTAGACTCTCTGTGCCCAAGCAGTTGACTGTCCCTATACCCAAGGACACATAGGTGTATGAATTGGGCTTTGTAGTTTGTATTTAGTTATCTTTTTTTATATCTCTCAGCTATAATCATGAAGGAAATGGCCATGTATTTGTGAGAGGAGTGTGTGTGTGTGTGTGTGTGTATGTATGTGTAGGCTGCACAGGAGAAGTGAGGGTGGAAACAGAGGGATAGATATTATGAAAATACATTGTGTCCATCTAGGATATTCTCAAAGTAAATAAATTTAAAAGGGAGAAAATAAAAGAAAAAGTCAATGGACAGTCGGTCTCTCCAGGTCCCTGAGGGAAGTCTTTAACAAGGGACAGACTGAAATACACAGAGGAGTGGGCAGCGTGGAGAGAACCAGACAAAACCCCTCCAAATCTGACCCTGCATACATTCTCCCAAATGAGAAAAGAGGACGAAATATCCCAAGCACAAGGCTGCAACGCGCCAGCGTTTAAAAAGTGAGGTCATATGTTCAAGAAAGTCACCGGAGAGGAGGAGAGGAGCCATGTGAAGGAAGGAAGTCCCTAGAAAGTAGAAAAGAAACCATGAAAGAAAATGGGAAATGAGAGCCAAGGGGAGGACGGAGGGAGGAATGGGAAGGAGGGAGGGAGGAAGAGAACAGACACACACACACAGAGACTATGAATTATTTTCATACGCACATATACAACAAAAAAAAAAAAGAAAAGAAAAGAAAAGGGGAAAAGGGTTCAAAAAAACTGCAAAACAGGACTTTCCAGGTCGGAAGGAGTGGCTGGAATGCCCGGCACAATGGGGGAAAACCTACACCGTGGCTCTTTATTGTGAGACTTCTTTCAATAGTGACAAAGAGATCTTAAAAGTTTCAGAGACAAAGAATATCAACAAAACAAATATCACCCAGATAGATCACAAGAGAGCATAAATCAGAATGGCGTCAGCCTGAGATGCCAAAGAGCAGAGGAGGGCCCAAGAGTGTGCTGTGCGGTGCGGTGCGGTCTTTCAACTTGAGAGAACACGCGCTTTCAGTAGACGGCAGAAGTAATTATTACCTTCTTGTCAGAGGGCCAGATACTGGGCTTAGATATTATAAGCTGAGGTAGGAAGTGCTCTCCCAAGACAGAAAGACCACCTCTAAATGACGCAGGGAAGGGATGCAGAATTTATTCACTTGGCTCAGAATTTTTGGCCTTGCACAATTGACTGAGAATTTAAGATTTATTCTGAAAAAAATTCTACAGATACTGTCAAGACCTGGAAATAATTTGTGGGTGCCAGAGCAAAATAAAAATGTCACCTGTTACTGGTAATGAAACAGTAAAGCTTCTAGCTTTAAAATATCTTATTGCTAATAAATGTGCCATAAATACTAGCAATATATGATATTAATCAGGACTTGGAAAATTAAAAAACGATATTTTGGCATCAAATTTGTACAATATGATGGATAATGCTTCATTAATGCTATGTCTTATTGATCATAAAAATTTTTCTGGCTTATTTTCTATAAACCTACTTCTGAGAAAACTATTAAAATCATTTTAGCAATTTCATTTTCAATATTGTAAACAATTTCTGATTTTTTTTAAATTTCAGAAGAACCTTTCTTCTCATGTAGCTGTCGCTGACGTTGATTAGTGTATTTTATAGGTTCTGACACCACTGGTGTAGATTTATAAGAAATTATATAAATTTTAGTATATCTAGAGTTGGTTGCTCTTATAGAATAGTTTAAAATTTTCAAGTTTACTTATTTTCTATTTTGATATTGGATCCTCTCAAACCAGAACTACAGATGATTGTGGACTGCCAGGTAGGTGCTGGGACTCGACTCAGAATCCTCTGGAAGAGCATCCAGTGCTTTTAACCACTAACCGATCTTTCTAGCCTACAGGATAGCTTTGTATAAGAAATGACTCTTTCTACAAATCCATTTTACATGGGTCTGGGTTTCCTGCTGTACAAAGGCCATGGCATTTCCTCTGAGATTTCCTGTAACCTTTGGATATTGTAAGAGGCTGAAAGCAGCTGCAATTGGCATGCACCTAAGGAGTGTAGTTTCAGCTTTTTGCTCTAGAGCCTACTGCATGTATCGGCAACAATAGAACATACCTCTTGATTGTAGGCATAAGGGTTGGTAGCAAGCGTTGCTCCTTTAATTTGGGGGAGAAGTAGATTACCTAGGAATTTCTTCCCAAGGCAGAGTGAGTGGCAGTCTTATGTGTCCCAGCCCCTTATCAGAAGCAATCTGTCTTATCTCGAGTAATAAAATTAACTTCCATGGACACAGCCTGCTTTTTGAACCCCCATCTTACAAATACAGTATCCAGGCCCCAGGAAGAACAATGTGTGAATGCAGCCCACCCAGCTCAGCTGTCTCTTCCTAAGAGAGAAAGGAACCCTTGCAGTCAGATAGCTGCAGCAGCCTGGCTTCTGCAGTCTTTCACTGTGAAACCTCCATTCAGGGAGTTTTGACAGAATCTCAGTTTGCCATTGGTCCTGAACTAAAGTTGCCAGCGTCAATAGGATGGAGTCTTCAGGGATGGATGCACACATCAGTATTTGTTTTACACAAACCATGAAATTCAGTATGGTAATCTGGACCCCCAGATTCATGAAACTAAAATAAAATTGGAAAGAAAAGTGACTTCTGGGTGCTGGGACTAGCCCTGCAGGGGAGGGGTTCCTGCTTTGGATCCCCAGGTTTGTAACAGGGTGTGATGCTAAGGATTCCTTTTCTCCTCTGCCAGCACACAGTCACTCCCAGCACCATGGACACTAGCCAGTGCAGGGGTGAGGCTTCTAGTTGGGCGTGAAGTCAGCTTCTCTGTGTGAATGACATATGTGTTTCCCTCAGCGATAAGTCTTGCCCAGCAGGCTGTAGAGAACAACCTATCGCCCTGGCGATAGCTTGCGATGCGGTTCTGTGGGACCGTTTTGGCCAAGAACTCAAAAGATGTACTCCATTTCTGGAACTGGTGGTTTTACTTGGTGGCATAGAATTCTCTTCCCTATTTTATAGTATGTTCCTTTTATATAGGTATATATACACACACACACACATATATACATACGTATGCATGTACATATATACATACATATGTATGTATAGGTTTCTATAGGTATATAGATATATAGGTATATATAGGTTCCTATATAAAAGGAACATACTATAAAATATATATAAAGCGTCTACAGTGGCAGGCTTCTATATGGCGTTCAGCATTGGTTGTACCTCCTCGCAGTCTCTTCTTTACGCCTCTTCCTGTATTCTACTTTCCCCTTTATGTCTTCACAACGTTGCGATTCCTCCCGCCCTTTGCTTTGGAGATCCCCTTTTTCTCCATTCCCACAGCAGGTACTCAACCTCCGTGGCTCTTCAGATTGTAGCACACACTGCAAGAGCATTTCTTACTGTTTGGGGCTCAATTCTCAATTAAAGAATGATTGCAGATTTCTGCAAAAATGATTTAGAAAGCATCGCCTTTCACAGTGTTAAAGCCCCAGCCAAATAACAAGGCTGCTGCAGAAATCCTTGCTTTTGCCCTTGGTCTGCAGGGGAGATGCATTTCCCATGATCCTAAGGGAGAAGGCTAGGTATAGGAGCTCCGATTTCTTATTCTGTCCTCCTGTGTCCTCTAATTACCGTTGCTGTAGGTGGCCCAAAGCGGCTGCTTCCCTTCCATAATGCCAACAGAGAAAGAAAATACGATTTCATTGGTTACTGTACTTAGAATGGATCCTCAAGCCAAGAAAGAAAAACCACAACGGGCTTGGCAAACAAACAATTGAAAAGTACAGGTGCTGGGAGTATACACAGCCCCAAAATCAACATGACTTGGGAGGAGAGAGGGTTGCAGAACAAAGAAAGGTGCTTTTCGTCCAGCGAAATTTATTTCTTTTCAATATTTGTGATCCGCAGCTGATAGCGCATGAGACCACTTGGCATTCTGTCCCGACAAAGGGGAAGGCTGCCGGGCTGAGCAGACGCTCGAGCGGCTTGTGGCATGAGGTGCGCCATTTGTCAGGAAGATCAATATTGACTGTTCTTGTGTCTTTGTGGTGAAAGTTTGCTCTCCCCCGCCCCCAAAAAGTGGAGGCTGCGCTTTAAAATATAGAGCACGAGCCTAGTTCAGACGTTGAATCAAGCGATTGCAACAGAGCTTCACAGAGAGGCATCCCTTCCCAAGGGTGAGATGTTCCCTCTTAGGGAGTCTGGTTCATTTGTCTTGCGACCCTGGCAGCCTCTTCCCTGTGCATGCTCTATCGTTCCAGCTCAATCCTAACTCCATGAAACGCACCCTTTGGATGTAACAATACACTTCAGTGTGTGTTTTGAAACATCAGTTCTATTCGGTTCTATCCAAAAGAGACCAGTAAAGCCTCGTGTCTCATGTACCAGAGCTTATTATGGGTGAATAAGACAAGGGGCCATGGACCGTAATAGCTGTCGATGCCTGACCTTCCAGGCATCCTTCCTGGAAGGATGCCTTCCACTGTTTGTCTTATTTTGAGCTCAGAGAAGAGAGTCCTCTGCTCCGCAGGTAGAGGAAGAGGCAGGCATCTGGTTCATGGCCAGCTTCCTCTTCCATAGACAACATTAAATCCTTCGCAGCAAAATGTCGTCCAGGTCTTTAATCAGTTGGAAACACTGCAAGGATGCAGACCCATGTATTAGCTCGAGGGGAGCCGGAGAACCTCCTGGTGCAGTGGGCTTCTGGGCGGTGCTACTGAGCCAGCACAGTGTTCTAATGAATAGGAAGTTATCTGTTATCTGTATCAACTGCCTGGGGAGATTTCTGTTTTATTCCATGTATACTCCTGTACTCTGCCCTAGGCATCTTGTGTCAGGATTTGTACTGTAAAATATATATTCCCCAGATGAGTTTTTAAAGTGACAGCTATGGGCAAAACACAGTAAGAGTGCTTTTTGTTTTTAGTACTATTTACGTGTTTCTTTTAGAAAAAGGAGAATTCTATGAAGGTGAACTGCAGACAGGGGCTACAGGTAGCTAAGTTCACGGGTGCTAAAGGACCGTGGGGGAGTGAGGAGGTCTGAGGGTCTTTAGAGGTGAGAGTCAACCCTGAGCAAATCGGGAAACTGAGAGAGGAACAGGAGGTCAGGGTACCTGCCTGGCCTTGTGCATTTGCGTGAACCCCAGAAAAAAATAGAAACCCAGGAACGGAGAGGATAACTCACCCGAGTTCCTGCAGGTAGGCATGGGGGAATGAGATTGGAACAGGGGGAGAAAGGGCTTATTTATTCTTTTTAACTTTTTTATTAATTAAATTTATTTGTGTTACATCCTGACTGCAGTTTCTCCTCCCTCCTCTCTTCTTATTTCGTCCCCCCATCACACCCCCACCATCCACTCCTCCTCCACTTCTTTCCAGAAAGGATTGGGCCTCTCGTGGATATAACAAAGCATGGCATATCAAGTTGCAGTAAGACTAAGCTCCTCCCCTTGTATTAAGGTTGAGTGAGGCGACCCCATATGAGGAATAGGTTCCCAAAAGTCAGCCAAAGTGTTAGGGACAACACCTGCTCCCACTGTGAAGAGTCCAGCATGTAGACCAAGCTATGCAACTGTCACATGTAGAAGGCCTAGGTCAGTCCCATGCAGGCTCTCTGGTTGTTGGTTCAGTCTCTGTGAGTCACTAGGAGCCCAGTTTTGTTGTTGATGTCCTTGACCCCTCAGGCTCCCACAATCCTTCCTCCCTCTCTTCAACAGGATCCCCCAAGCTTGGCCTAATGTTTGGCTGTGGGTCTCTGCATCTGTTTCCATCAGTTGCTGGATGAAGCCTCTCTGATGAAAATTGGGTTAGGCACCGATCTACTGAAGGGGCGAGGTCGATCTGTAATTAACCAGGCCAACTCAATACAAAAAGATTTAGCTTTTAATAATCGGGAAAAAGGGGGAAAACTTACACGACCAGAGATCCCACAAACACCAGGAGAGCAGGGAATCAAAAAGAGGTAGTGACAAGGCACTTCGATCTTTTATTTGTTTTGTGTGGCCCCAGGGGGACGTACCCTAAGCAGAAGGTGATTGGCTTAAGTTCCCCATCAATCTATGAGTGGAGCAGAATATCATTATGTATCATTACACTGATATTTTTTTTTCTCCAATCGTGTTTGGTTCTATCCTATGTCCCTGGGCCTTTATTCTCCGGGTCCTGGCCTTGCAGATAGCATCAGGGATAGGCTTACTCTTGTTGCATGGGTTGGCTGGCTACTTGCACAGTCCCTGCGCTGCTTAGCCTTTGAGCTATATAAGGGTTTATTTAATCTTACTGGTTACAGTCCATCACTGAGGGAAGTTAAGGCAGGAACTCTATCTGGTTCCTGCTCACGGTGGCTGCTATTATTCTGTGCAGCATTTGCTTGCACCAGGGAACTTGCTCCCAGCCAAGGAAGCAGAGCAGACACCAAGATGGAGGATGCCTTTCTTAGCTACCTTTCAATTGTTGCAATACAACACCATGACTGAGGCAACTTATAAAAGGAAGCATTTAATTTGGGGTTCATGGATCCAAAGGTTGAGTCCCACGGCCATGGCGGTAGGGAGCATGGCAGCAGCCTGGCAGGCACAGTGCTGACTGGAGCTGTACTGAGGGCTCACATCTGAGAATGGCGAGGGTGTTTGAAATCTCAAAGCCTGTCCCCAGTGACTCACCTCTTCCAACAAGGCCACACTCATAATCCTTCCCAACATTTTCATCACTGAGGGACCAAGTATTCAAATGTATGAGCCTATGGAGGCCTTCCACATTCAGATCACCCTGCGGCTCGTTGGCTGTCTTGCAGGCTCACAGTTCCTTAGGTTTCTTATACAACTCAGGACTACTTGCCTAGGGAATGGTGCCTCCCACAGTGAGCTACAGGCCAATCAGATCTGGGCAATGCTTTCATTGGGACGTTGTTTTCTCTGATTACGTCATACATGGATATGTCATGATTCTATGGTTTCTGATCTGAGGCTCTGCGGCTTCAACACGTAGAGGCTTTCCAAGGTGGGGGTTGGCAGTGATGCTTGACATGTCTTGTAAATTAATTCTTCCTCATTCTCATTTGTCTTGAATTCACTCTTACCGTTCCATTTAGATGGAAGAAATTCCTTTTCATTTCTCTTTGATGATCTGTTATGATTTTTTTTTAAAAAAGGAATATTCAGTCAGTGCCAAGCCAATATAAAGAAAATGTGATCGGTCAGAACGGCTTGTAAAGCAGTGTTCTGTTGATCTCCCAAACTCTGTCACTGGTTTACATAGTCTGAGTCTCTCAGCACCTAACTCTTGCCCTGTGACTAAAGGTGTGAATCCTCTCAAACTTCCTTCTCTACCTCCTTGACTTGGAGCAATGCCTAGCAAAGTGAGAGATTCACAGGACCTTCCATTGAGGTTAGCGTTGTGGACCCTGACATAACCTTTTTATTTCTGGGAAGATGGAGGGACCGGGGAGAGTTCTGCAGAATGCTGGCATTGAAAACCCACCTCCAGAGGGAAGATCTCGTTCTTCATTCAGGGATGGTTTGATCATTTACTGACCCAGCAAGTTAGTTCTACCCCAAATAGATATTATCTTCAGTATTGAAAGAATTTATGCATACAATGGTATCCAATATCTAAGAAATGATATAATATTCAATCATATCCAAACAATTAAAATGGCATATAAACACTGATGGACAATTAGTACTGACAAGACATTTAATGAACTGTTTTTCTCTAAAATCAAGTGAAATCATCCTTTTGGTTATTTAATTCACCGTTATTTATTCAATGTGCATAGCTATTTCCCCTCTCCTTTTTTTGTTTGGAGTCCTTCAAGGTCACAACAGCTTCTCTCATCTCCTGACTGCTTCTGCCTTTCCACAGCTCTACCTTCTGATCTGCTAGATACCCCTGTGCTTGTAAAGACTCCTCCTATGTCACCACATAGCTACCCCCTTTGCCCGTGAGTCTAATTCCAAAGCACCTCTGTCTGAGAAGCCGTATCTTGTTTCCGCACATAAGTCAGAGTGCGGGGGCGGGACTGGGTGGCCGGGGAGATGGACCAATGGTTAAAAGCCCTCTCCCAGCACCCACATGGAGAGGCCCACACTGCCAGGATCTCCAGCTGCTGCAGTGGATTTGATGCCCGTTGTAGGCGCAGCCCCGATGTACACATACCCCTCCAAACATGCGTATAATTAAAAACAAACAGTTTCAAAATGAAGAGGACTAATCTTAACATTTCCTCATTACTCTTAATCTTATCTTGTTTTCATCTTATTGTCAAAAACAACAGCAACAAGAGCGTTCCCATTTAACATCCATTTAACATCCATTGTTCTTTGTTGTTGTTGTTGTTGGTTTTGTTTTTCGAGACAGGGTTTCTCTGTGTTGCTTTGGAGTCTGTCCTGGAACTCACTCTGTGAACCAGGCTGGCCTTGAACTCACAGAGATCTGCCTGCCTCTGCCTTCCGAGTGCTGGGATTAAAGGCCTGTGGCCACCACCGCCTGGTTTATTGTTCTTTTTTTTTTTTTTTTTTTTGTCACACTCGGTGGAACTCAGTAGAACGTATTTTCTGCATGACCAGAAAGCGTTCACTGATTTAGTCAAGCACATGGGGGCGGGGCGATGGGTGTGTGTGCTGTGGGCAACGAGAGCCAACTCTAGCAGTTTCCAGAATTTTAACGTTTAAAGAATAAAGAGATAAAAATGCTATTACAAGGTCGCTCATTTAGTGAAGGCAGGGTTGTAGGTGCCGTGCCCTGTGTGGAGTCACAGACCTGACGCTGCTGGTTTGTTTTTCTCTTTTGCCTCACAGCCTAATCCTCGTGCTGAGAAAGCAGCCTTACCTTGCTCCAGGTTTCTCACTCACATGAAGAATTTCTCTGCATCACATAAAACGGATAAATTACATTTTCTACCGTTTCCAGGTAAATTAACCCCAAGAAATCCCATAGTTTCCAAAGACACCGTAGCGTACATAGGCGAAAACCGTAAGTTTTCACCCTTTAGTACTTCCCGCCAGGCAATGAAAGAGGCATTTCAATGGTCTATGAAGTCTGAAAATATAGGGGCAGGTTGCCTCAAAGCTTGGCTGGATCCTTGGCTCATGAACATTAACCCCATTTTATCCCACCTATTTTACTGGCTTTATTTCATTGTTGCTTTTGTTTTCAGAAAGAGTAGCAAATTGTAGCCAGAAGCATGTATTATTCTTGGAGTTGATGGTCTCAAAAGTAAAAGCAGAGGCAGAGGCAGGTGGAAGGCTTTGATTGTGAGGCCAATCTGCCCTAAGTAGTGATCCCCACCCAGGGCTAAGCAGCGAAACCCTGTTTCAAAGTCCCAAACTAGGCAAATCAAAGGAAAACCTTATTTCTTCCCATATTTCTAGTTTTACATTATGTCGGATGACTTTGGCCTAATTTGGGTCTCAAGGACCTGGTGAAATGAAGCACGTTAGGAGGGCCTCTGTGGAAACTGCGCCTAAATTGTCCCAATGTGTGCGTTTGGAGTGGGGACAGAGAGATAAAGAGAAAGAGAGGCAGGTTTGGGGATAGTTTTCCAAACTAAATTCATGGAAGATGGAAGGCAAGCTTTTTTTTTTTTTTTTTTTTTTTTTTTTTTTTTTTTAACGAGACCAATGTGATGTGCAGCTGTGTTCTAACCTACTGTGCACACTCACTGCGGACTACAGTGCAGTTGGGGACTACTGATAAACCCCATTTTGAGGAGTATTTCCCTGGCTTGAAAGGGAACTGGGGTGAATGATCCATTTATTATCCAAGAAAAAGCAATAATTTTACAATAGTTGATGAGGCAGATCATAGTTGTTCTTTGATCCATGTGCTGGTCCTTTATTAATTTTGAATGTTTGAACGTTTTCGCTTGCTTATTTACATACGTGATGGCGTCATCAGGGTTCATCCCAAAGACACGGGGAAAGAGAGATCCCAGACCCAAACCATCATGGCCAAATTAATTAAAACAAGCACTTAATTAAAGCGAGCTTTTTAATTTGTGTACACGGGCTGTTTCCACCTAAGGTGGGGGTCCATGAGGTCAACACTGGACATGGGGAGACGAGGCTTTCATGGAGTTTAGGGATAGAAGTTTTCCAAGTGGGGGGCAATGAGTGGGGTTACAAGAGCAGAACATAACAGGTGATCAAAGTAAGGGAATCACAGCAGGTCGTCAGAACAAGGTAGTCACAGGTGATCTTATAGCCCGTGGAAACAAAAGCATGACTGGCGTTCCTGAGACAGGCCATACAGAACCATTTGTAGTTAAGGTTACAGGTGGGGCATGCCCAATCTTTGAAAAACAGAGGCTTTGTCAAAAACAGGACTGAACCTAGCTTGTCTTTGCCCTAAGATGGCTTTTAAGCCTAAGATGGAGGCAGGCTGCTGCTTCATCCATTTCTTATGTATGCTTGGATATCAGGGTGATTGAAAGGTTTTGTTGGTTTTGTGGCGGTTTCAATGCCCTGGGTTGTATAATTTTGATGAGATCTTTATCCAAGGCTTTATATTCATAGTCTGAGCAAACTACAGCTCAAAATGTGTTTATGGCTATGATAAATAGGTCTATTGTAAACATAGCCAGACCTTTCAATCTTGTCATTATGTTAAATGACACAGCATAAGAAGTATTTACATAATATACATATTATTATCATGTATTGCAATAATCCAGAGATGATTTAAACTGTATGGGAAGCCCTGTAGGTTTTTTGCAAATCCTATGCCTTCTTATATAAGGGTCACCAGCAACCTCAAGTTTTGGTACCAGTGAAAAAAGAGTCTAGGAACTAGTCCCCTTTGGACACCAAAAGACTACTGTGGTAAAGATTTCATATTTCAGGGGTTTGTTAGCACATATTAAACTGGGTTTTGATGTACCCCACTCTTGTTAGTATCAGACAAAGACTCCACTAGGCATTTCCTCACTGTTTCAGGCAATTGGTGTAAATCAATAAAAGCAAATGCCTACATCCTAATTCTTTTCAAAATTCAGAAGATGACCAAAAAGACCACTATATCCATCTGAAGCATGCAGGACTTCAAAATTCAGTGGCTGAGGAGCTTGAGAGCTGAGGTTGTGGCTGTCACTGTTTGATAAATGCCCTGCATTAGAGTTATGGGGCTTCCACTGGTGGCTCTAAGTGCCTAACTGTCCATCTTAAATTTGGTGGCCTGAAGTCTTCATGTAAGCTACGACCAAGGGGCACCAGTGGGTGGGGATGATTAGTCATCAGGGACTCTTTAGACTGAGAGACGGACTTGACTCTATGTGGCCCTGAGGACAAATGAATAGCATGTTGGTCCTGGGTGCTGTGTCAGGATGGGGATCTGAGCTGGGAAGACCGCTAGTGAGACTGGTTGATAGGGAAAGGGACCCCCACCTTTTCCCATAACATGGGGAAGTGACGGATTCAGTTGTCTCTAGGAGCAGTTGAAGACAGATGGAAACGCAAGACCCTAGGCAAGGAACCTACTGTTGAAGCTGTTACAGTCATCAAGGAAAAAGATGGCAAGAGAATGGTGTGCTTGTGGAATCAGTGGTGACCCGTAGGAGGTGATGGTTACAGGACATGATCGTGGATTAAGATGAGGGCTGAGATCAAAGACCGAAGTGGGGGAGTGTTTGCACAGCCGTCAGTTTACTCGATGAGGGATGACTGAACACCCTGGCATCAGGCTAGGTTTTGGGAATATAGACATAAATAAGATAGGTTCCTGTCCTCTTGAAATGTGCCTTTTATGTTAGGTAAAAATTGATAAGTAAACAAATAAATTATCAAGTTTACAGTAGATAATGATAAAAGGTATGAAGAAAAATAACGGGAAGTTTCCTTACGTACCTTTGGAATCAGCCCCTGCCCCTCAGACTCTGATGACAGACAGGTTATTTAATACCTTCATAGTTCTCTCATTCCTAGCTTTTCATATCAATAGAATCTTTTGACATGCAATTTCCTATGTCGAACTCCCTTCATTCAGCCTAATGCATTTCAGATCTATGGTATTAGTGGTGAGTGATAGCCCATTGCATGCATTGACCACGGTTTATCAGATGAATAAAATGTAGACCTTTTTTTTTCTTTTATTCTTAGTAAGAGACTTTGTTGAGGTGACTGGACTGTTAGTTTAGATCTTAATTGTGATAGTGGTTACGGATCTGCATATTCGATGTGGCATATAGCTCCACGCCAATCGGTGAATTATACACGATGCAAATTTTACTTCAGTAAATCTTATATTAAAACAGCTTCTATACAACCGAGAGACCGCAGCAGGCTTGGAGATAGTTATTATATGAAGGCTGAGAAGATTGACGTGTCTTCTGGAGAAGGGAAGGTGCTGTGTGAGCTGAAGTGAAAGTAAATGGTGCTGAGGTTGTGCAGGGCTTTGTCAGCCACGAGGAAGAAGGGTTTTAGATTAAGGAATGTCCTAAATTCCACGGCAGCACTGGAGTCATAGACAAAGGAGCCCCTCTTCCCGCCTACGTTTAGAGACCACTGCCGTGTGCTGTGTGTACCTGACTGGAGCGGGAACCGAAACCAGGAAGACAACAGAGAAAACAGAGGGATGCAGTGGCAGTGAGGATGTGAGGGGGTGGAGGTGGAGAAAGGGATCCAGATAGATACAGATGCTGAGAACAGCATGCTCAAGTGTGTGCACACATGCACACAGAGACAGACACAGACGCAGACACATGACCACGCTCTTAGAGGTCAATGTGACAGGGCTGCCGCAGGACAGGTATTCTCCAGCATTGGGAATTCCAGGGGGGGTCATGCAGATAAACATCTCTTCAGCGAGTATGACAGGGACTTCATCAAAAGGCTGTGGTTTCTGGCTGAGATGGATTCCTACGATGCAGTTCAACAGCGCTTAGTAAGTAAATAACCGCTCAATAGTAAGTAGTAGTATTGGACACTGCGGGCAGCCCTAAGGAAAAAATACATGGGTAAAGTCTTACAGGTGTAGGAAAGTGTCAAGTTATTCCATAAGGGGATCACCAAAGCACCCAGCTTTCTGATGAACTCTATCCGTTGGCGTTGACTGGTGGCCACAGAATGTTACCCGAGAGGCACTGTTCCGACTGTTCACCTCTGTCTGTGCAATCGGGTGAGGAACCAGAGTGTTGAGAAAATGGGAAGACAGGGAGAGGAAAAGGAAAAAGGAGATCTGGCACCTTGTTAGCCTGGAGCCCTCATTTCTTCCTAGAACTCAGAGCCAGGCATGACCCGTGTATCTATCTAGAGGTTTGGGGAAGCTTTCTGTGTTTCCCGTCAAAGTCACCAATCGGTCCACATAGCACTGATTACGGTCTCAGCTAATTTCATTCTCTACAAAAGTTTCATGAGTCTTGGTGACCCCTCTGGCTCAGACCACAGTGATTCCCCGGAGAAGTCCCCGCTTTGCTCCTGTCATTTTGCTTTGCATCTTAGTTGGTCTGCACGTCTACGTCAGAATCACGCTGTAGCTGGCAGGATGAGGCTCAGCTCGTTTCTCTCTTGCTGACCTTTTCTCTTTCTCCGAAGATGTCTTGCTCTTTCTTTGGCACAGCTGAGAGCGTCCATTCTACTCCCCTGAGCTTGTGAGAACACGCTCAGATTCTGGTGAGGGCTCTTTGGGGTTGCTCACTCCAAAGGGGTGGTTCCCACCGGGATCTGGAATATGTCTGTACCCCTTCTCCCCACTTTCTCGCAAAAGAGCTTGGGGTAGGATTGGATGCCTCACCTCTTGGTGTAAAACTACCTTTCATGGGTTGACAGACATCTGCATCTGGGGGCGGGGCAGCTCCCAGTAGCTCAGCTTTTGGGAGGAAATGATGCAAATACAAACCCAGGGCTTAGTTCTTGGGAAATTCGGGAAGTGTGTCCCAGAAAGGGAGGGGAGACGGGGACATTCGTCAAAGTGCTTGTGCCACTGGGTCCCCTTGTGAATGCTCTCTCCCCTTTGTGCCCGCCGGAGTTTGAAGAATGAAATGCAAACACAAAGCGAACGGGGCACTGGCGAGTGAAAGCCGCAACGTCTTCTAATCCATGTGGATCAAAACCACGCGGGGTTTGATTCCGCAGCCCTCCTTAGCATGCCGGATTAATCACACGGATTAATAACACACAGTGGCCTTCTCTCCGCGCTGCCTCCTGGCCTTTGTGCTCACGCCTCCTCCCCCGACCCTGGTTTTGAATTCTGTGAAACCCTGTGGGGACAAAAGGCACAGCACTCTGTGAGGAGCATGGCAGTTGGCCTGTTGGTCCCCCCACCTCGGGGAGATGGACTCTGAGTTTCCTAGCGTGTAAAACTCTTGGTTGGGCCTGCAGGGCCACTGACCGCTGTGGCACATTGTAGTTCTTTCCATCTCAAATAAGAACGAAGGCCGGAAGAAGGGCATCCGCCACAAGGAGAGGTAGAGGAAGACAGGGCTTGGCTAGGGGTGTTTGCCTTGGCTATGTTTAGTAGGCTTCACTTTCATAGACTCATACCCCTGTGTCCTCTGGGGTAGGATCGGCTAGACTGTGTTTACTTAGACGAGAACAGTCACCGATACTCACCGAACATAACTGCATGCTAGCTATCCTTTTAATTTTCATGGAAACCCTATGGGGAAGTCATGTTATCAGTTGTCCCCATTTTTTGATAAAACAATGATTCAGGGCAGTCAGAGCCTCACTGGGTCAGAGCCGAGACAGCGCAGACCGCTGCTTCGTCAGTACTGGCCAGCCTTCCGGTCTGCAGCCTGTTTGTTTAAGCTTGGCTCGCTGTGTCCTTGCCCACCTTAGAAAGCTTCAGGAACAGTAGTGTGACAGAGTGCAACCTCACCCAGGGCATAAAACTTGGGCCCACAGTGGTATCAGAGCACAAGATTCTTTCGCCTTCTCATGGAAACAGGCAAGCACACTCCTCTTGAGCATCTGTTGCAAGACAGCAAGCACAATGCATGGCTTTCCAGCAAAGGGATATCTAGTGTAGGATTTATAAGCTCTGTTGTGTAGCTGTCTGTCTAAAACGTGGCCCGTATGCTGTCAAGCTTTGTTTAAGGACAGTGAACACCATCAATCTACTTATCTGCTGTAAAATTCTGTGTCTGATGTAATTTCTCTTACATGTCTACTCCTATGTATGAGATTGCAAGTTGTAAGACTTAAGAAACCTCCAGGGATCTGGAGAATGACTCAGTGGCTAAGAGCCCTCACCACTTTTTGCAGAAGGTCAGAGTTCAATTCTCATCACTCACATTGGGTGGCTTAAGACTGTTCCTCACTCCAGCTCCGATGTCCCTGCTCCTGTCTGCCTTCTGTTGCTGTGATCAAACACTGACCAAAACCAACTTGGGGGCAAAGGGTTGATTTTATTATTATTATTTTCATCTTAGAGGTCATAGTCCAGGACCAAGGAAGCCGAAGCCAAAGATCACCCAGAAGCGGCACCACCCACAGTAGGGGGGACCCTCCCACATCAGCCATTCCTCAAAGTGTGGCCATGGGACAATCTAACCCGAGCCATTCCTTGGTGGAGATACCTTCAAATTATGCAGGGTTGTGTCAGGCAAGCGAGTAGTTCACCAGGACACTGTGTCCTGTCAACTTTGCATACAAACAAGTCGCTGCTAAAGCTCCCCTTTCTTTTTTTCTAAGACCTCATGTTAATTTCAGTATTTCAATATAAGATGCAAATCTCTGATTTATTTCAGTTAAGGGGATGTCTGCATCCATTTTCCAGCAAATGACTTAATTTCAATTTTTTTTCTTTAATGGCTACATAAAATTCTATTGGGCATGTATACATGTTCCTCCTCCATTCACTGATGGATTTTTAGTTTTATCCCATAGTTTGGTGAGGGTGACAAGTTTTGCATGGTGTGTTATACCTCTGTGATATGTAGTCTTAGAGCCCTTTAGTATGTATCCAGCAGTGGTAGAGCTGTATCATATGGTAACTGTGGTTTTAGTTGTTCTGAGGAGCTGATTTCCATACTGTCTGGGCCAATTTATACTCCTGCCATTAGTGTGTGAATCCTCCCCTCTCTCCCCATCCTTGCCTGCATTTATTGTTGCTTGTTTTCTTCATTACAGCCCTTCTGACAGGGGTGAGATGGAACCTCAGTGTGATTTTAATTTGTTTTCCCCTGATTTCTAAGGATGTTGGGTATGTTCATAATTTTACTGGTCATTTGTACTCCTGAAAATTTTCTGTTCATCTCCTTAGCTCACTTATTGTTTTCTTTTTGAGTTTTTATATATCCTGGATATTAATTCTCCATCAGGCATATAGCTATAAAGTATTTTCTCTATTCTATAGGCTGGAGAAAAAGTTAATTGTTTGCGTTCTTGTGGAGAAGCTTGTGAATTCCTGGTAGCTCAGTGGTGATCTTCCTGAACCACCCATGTCCTTCAGAAAAAGCCTTGCCTTGCTTGTGTCTTGATGTATTTCTCTTCAAGGTGGTTCAGACATTAACATAGTGAGACAAATTACATATTAAAAAACAGTTTTCAAACTCTCACATTATATTAAAATCAACTCTTCCTTTCCAATGTCAAATGAAGGAGTTTGCTTAAAAGAACATATACTGTGCCCTCTTTGCTTCTTGCTTGAGTGAAGATGCAACCAGCTGAAAATGACCCAGTTTGTTTAACTATTGGAAAGCTCTCTGCTTTCCCCTGTTTTCGTCCCATATAGTGGTGCTGGATAACATACTTGAGATTACCTACTGGTTATTAATTTTATTTAAAGATGAAAAAAGATTAAAAAAAATCTTCTCTTTTGGGTACAGACATTCAGAGCTTATGAATATAGTAACTGGTAACATTTACGATGGTGCCAATTCGTTGAATTGTATTATTAAAGCTAATAGCCTTGGATTAAGGCAAGCTATTTTCCCCACATTTCAATTTTGGTATTACTAAGACTTGGGCTTCTGAAATACCTTTCAACTATACGTCAGAAAGGATGCCTTGGCTAAACGCACGGCCTCTTTTCAGAGCACTCAATCACACGACGACTTTCAAAAATATTCTATTTAAAATGGGAAACTTTTAGCCTGTATCCCTTTTAAAGCAGTGTTTTAGTTTTGCTACATTGAGTCATTTTTGTCAGAGCAAAGAAAAGTCAATCAAAAGGAACCGATTTTGTGATTTAAATGCCCGTATTACAAATGAAACGGAGATATTAAAGTCTCCATTTCTTGTGGGAAGATAACATTTGGGCATCATTTATAGGGTTCTTGGTGGAGAAGAGATTTTGATTTCTGTGTCCACTCTGGAGTTTATTTTGTGAAATTGCATTAGCAGAGCACATGGATATTTTGAGAACGGATAATTCCATTTGGATTTAGGTTACCATTCTAGTACGTTTGTGTGTTCTTATTTTGTACTCTAAATGGTGAGACATGCCTGACCATTCCTTAGAACTACATGGTGTAACTTCTAAACAGTGTGAGGATGCAGGATTCTCAGACTTCTTCACATCTGCCCCATCTCTTGTCTAATTATTTTCTCTTTGACAACTGGAAGAAGAGCAGAAACCACGGTGACAAGACAATGAGGTTTTCCTGTCAGTGTGGAGCCTCAGAAACTGACGTCATCCTTCAGGTCTAATGCTGTCCAGGCATATATTTATTTTGTAGTGTCCATTGTGGAATTTAAGTGTGACTTTGTTTTTCCACAAAGACACGGAAAAAGCATATAATCTCTCAATCTGGATTCTTTTTTGAAATGTAAAAGAGGTAGTGTATTTTTTAAATTTACAATCTTTCTGATTAACTTTCCTTAAACTTCTTTTTTTTGCATTATGGGGCAATAATGTCACATTAGAGCAGATTGGGTGAGAATTTGTGACTAGAATAGTAGTGACAGGGCCTGGTCCACAGTCGGCACTCCGCAGATAGTTGACTTATCTCTCCACTTCTTCGAGAATATTCTCTCTTGGGAGTCAATAAGGCATTGATCTCTGTCTAGGTCTCTTGAAATAATTTATTCCAGATCAAATGGGATGGAGATAAAGCCTAAAAGAAAAATCACTCAAAATCTGAAAAAAAAACCTTTACATGCTAGGGAATTATATTAGATTGAGGGGTCTTTCAGATATGTTGAGTGTCTGATGGTCCTTCAGACTTTTCATGTGTCGGAGGTGTCTAACTTAGTACTTAGGTACCCAGAAGATTCTAGAACACAGGCGTGACTGCACATCAAGTAGGTGTGTCCCCACTGTCTGTTATCTAATTCCCTGACTACCTACTAATGAATGCCAAGAGAATTCCTATGGGGATGGCTTCCATGGTTACGGAGAGCAGGGTGTCCCCAAATCAGCCACTGTAGAAGCAGCAGGGCCAAGGGTGTGATTTCAGAGTCTGAAAGCATGTGAGCCAAGGAATTCAGTGGTCTAGCTCTCAGCTGAGAACTGAGCCCACAGGGCAGGAGAGGCCACTGGTATAAGATACAGAATCCCAACAGGCAAAGAACTAAGAACTTGCCTGAGTTAAATCGAAAAGTAATAAATTGATTTCTTTGATGGAGATAATTTCAAGAATATTCAAGATATTGAATCTGTGGTGTGGTTATTATTAATGTCTGGTGTGGAGGTTTATAATGGGAAAAATGAGTGGGGTAGAAAGAAATACAAAAGAGGTTATATAGAGGTTAAAGAGAAAAAAAACCACGAAGAACTTAACACTGTGACTGAGACCTGTGAGTCCCAGTCTGCAGTGGAATAAGGGAAGGGTCTCCTCAGAGAAAAACTCTCCAAGCTAAGAGACCTAAGGACTCTAGTGCCCCCCTAACACAACAATAGACAAAAGTTGCTTTAGATGTGACTCAAGGGAGCCAAGGCTCATCCCAGCCTGGTGGCTGAGCTTGGTAGCATTGTCTACATGAAGCTGGTTCTAGACTCCTACAGGATACAAGAATAAAGGGGCTGCAGAATCCCTATTGTTTCAGAGGTCTCTGTGCTCACACACTGTGTGGCAACGTAATTTCTATGTGAAGGTCACGAGAAGGCAAGAAGCTCTGGAAGGAAGTTGCCTAAAGCTACGAAAGTAAAACCTGGTTGTGTTGAAGACCTCAAGATATCCACGATGCCAGAGTCATGATCCTGGCAGCTGCTGAATCAGCCTAAGAAAGAGATGTCACCCAAGATGGTAAAGCAGAGTTATCTGAGCTCTTTGGTACTATGGAGCTACAGCATTTGAGATTTACTCTCCAGGATTTATGTCTTACTTTGATTCAATGTTTTCTTGCCATGTTCCCATGCCTCTCCTTTGGAATAGTAAAATATACAATTAAGAGATTGCCTTGGATAGCAGAAGAGACTTTGGAATTCTCAACAGTGTTACTACTGGAAGACTGTGGGGAAGTTTGGAATTGGAGTAAATGCATTTTGCATCATGGTACGGTCGTGAGCCCGTGAAAACCAAGGAGCAGACTGTGTGGTGGTTTGAGTTAGAATATCCTCCACAGACTTGGATGTTTAAATGCTTGGTCCCCATTAGTGGTGCTGTTTTGTTGGGTTTAGAATGTGTGGCCTTGCTGGAGGAAGCATGCTACGTTTAGAATTGGTAAATAAAGCTAGTTGTCATTAAGGATTTAAAGGCTGTGCTATCCCCCATATGCCATCCCCACTTTGTGCTTGCTATTGAACATATAAACTTCCAGGTTGCTGCACCAGTCACTGTGCCTGCCTGCAGTCATGCCTCTAAGCTGTGATGGACACTTACCTCTCTGGAACCGTATAACCAAATAGATGTTCTTCTGGCCACGGTATTTATCACAGCCATAGAAAAGCTTTCCGAGTGTTCACCGCCAGTTTATGTCATAGAACAGTTCCTCTTTTCCAGGATTTGATCACAGTAGAATATATAATATATTCTCTTTTGTCAGGGGGTGAGAGGTACTGGCTGCTTTTTTTCCCTTCGTGTATCCAAAGTTCATTGCGTCTTGGACTACTCACCAATCTACTGAGTGACATTCCACCACATGTTCATTAACTCCCTTGCTTAAGGCCACTTGAGTTGTCTCCATTCGGGCTAAGACAAATGAAGCTGAGGTGGTTATTTGTGCTCCGAGTCTTTATATGAATATATATTTTCATTTTCCAACTATTGAGGAGTGTCACAGTCAGAGCAGGTGGTTTTAATTTGCATATGGATGACAGGAACGAAGAGAATCCTTTCACATGCTAATTTGATACCCGTGCAACCTTCTTTGGTGCCTGTTTATTTTTCTCTTATTGTTGAGTTTTGACAGTTCTTCATTGTGGAAATGAATTCTTTATCTAGCACTGAATATTTGCAATTACTGACTACCTACTCTTGACCTTGTTTATATATATATATATATATTTTTTTTTTTGACACCATCTTTTAATTTTGTTTTTAACCGGCAACTGGTAACATTGACTCTGTTGGCAGACAGTTCTGAGTTTAGCACCCAGGCAGATTCATGGGACCATCCCTATAATCAGGGTACAGGGCAGCTCCCCGTAAAAGCTCCCATGGAGCCTCCATTTCCTTCTCACTTCTCAGATCTGGTTCCTATCGTTGAGCTTTGATCTTTTTAAGAATGTCGTGCAGATAGATTCTCTCCTTTTGTGAGTGATCTATTTCATCCTGCATATTGAGAGCCGTCCAACCTCTTACTCAATTCGAGAATTCATCCCTTGGCGTTGCTGAGTCACATTCCATTTTTGTGCTTAGTCATTCACTGAGGGACATCTGAATTGGCGCCTCTTTCCTGTCTTCTCTTCATTTTCACTCTCCCTGACCATCCTGGCTAGAGCCGGCTCGCTGTTACATATTTCACAGAAATTTGGTTTTTATCTTCTAGGTATATGTCTTTGTGTGTGTGCACATGTGTAGCTGCAAGAGCATGTATGTGGAGGCCAGGGGAGTCCTCTGAAAGTTATTCCATAGGAGCCATGTTCTTTTCTTTTTAGAGGCAAGATTTCTAATTGGTCTGGAACCACGGAGTAGGCCTGGTTGAACCCACTGACTAGCCAGTGGGTTCCAGGGATCTGACTGTTTTCTCCTCTTCAGTGCTGGATTTGTAAGCAGACACAGCCACACCTGCGTTTCTAAATGAGTCGTGGGGATAAAGCTTGGGCCCTCATGATCACGCTTCAGGCACGGAGCTGGAGCCGTCTCCCTACCTTGGCTCCCATCTCCATTGTTTTCCTGTCTCTACCTACTTGAGGCTTTAGTTTCTCTTACATTTTCTACTCTGGGAGGTTTGGCGCTTTCTTCAGCTGTCTGTCACCAGCATTCTTCCCTGAGAGCAAGCACACACTGATCTTCAGAGGCACACACGTTTGCTTCTCAACTCAAGGAGTCTGAAGCTGAACCAAGGTTCTGAGCTGTTCCATGGCTGGAAACTTTCCGAAGGCTGGCAAGCCAGACAGTCTTCGAGATTTCCACTTCTGTCATCTTTCTAGGTCCATTGTCTGTTTTCACGGACAATCTAAATACTTTCTAACAGCTTTCAAGAAGGCTGGCTGCTCTGCTTTCTAGGTATCACAATCCAGTGGGTTTTAACACACACTAATGGTTTTATTTGTTAAAAGCAGAAGATACCTTTTGTGTATCTCTTGAAATTCCAAAGTCATAATCTTTTAAATCTTATTGTGATCTTCTTGGAGTTACTTGTGGCATGAGCTTGAATTATAAATTCAAGTGTATGTTTGAATTTGTTCAGTAATGTGTATTTATTAATATGTTCTCTTGCCTTAAAGACCCATAACACAAGTATAATTGTTTAGAGCTGTTTTAATTGTGAAAGTTAAGTAACAGAAGATCTTCCAGGTCTCCTCTATTTGTGGTTTTGAGATGAGTAAAATGATGAATTATAGACAATTATTTGCTAGGTTGTTTTTCACAAAAAAAAATGTGATTTTTTTTTCTGTGTGCCATTATGATGACAGATAGACAGATACACACATAGAGGGAGAGAGAGACAGAGACAGAGACAGAGAGACAGAGAGAGAGGAGAGAGGAGAAAGCTAGGGCGAGTTCATCTCTTAGGCAAGTGGAACTGTGTCTTCTTAGTTCATGGTTTGGTGAGTACTGAAGCCAGTTTAAACGACCCCTTTCCCTCTCTGCTTTCCCTGCTGCAGAGCTGCTCCTCACTGTATCTTTTTGAAATTGAACCTGTCATAGGTCTTTGTGAACATGGAAGATTTACCAAAGAAGCCAGAGATCATCTCTCTTGTTTATTAAGATTCAGGGACCCAGTAATTGGCTGTAATAGGGCAAAGCTGTGGTCCAGGGTATGGAAAGGAGAGAAGATGCAAGAAAAGACCACAGGCATGGTTTATTTTACCCCATGTTGACCTGGAACTTAACCTTGTAGCCCAGACTGGCTCATAGTGACCTTCCTACCTTAGCCTATGTAGGGCTGCGATTACAGGTGTAGAACTATCATGCCTGGTTCCAAATAATTGTTTATTAACAATTCCTTAAACTCTAAAGTTCCTGTGATTCCCCAGGACTAAATAAATTTGATGTTCTGAGAATATATTAATTGATTCTGACCCAGAAGCCGTCCCCTTTTGTAGATGACCGCTGTGGATTTCATGGGGCGTTGATAGAACTTTGTTTTTAACCTACCCACTACTGGAAATGTGGGAGTCTTTCTCACTTCTTCTGCTCTCTGTGAATAGGAGGGGACAGAAAGTCAGGGATGGAGAAAGAGGGGGGGGGAGAGAGATGCGGGGAGGAGAGGTAAAGGAAGAGATTTTGATTGATGCAAATTTTAGACTGCAGTGAGAGGTATAATCTCATCATTGTGCAGTCTCCCCGAGTGTTCCGGGTAGAAACCTGGGGAAACACTTCATCAGGTTCCTTTTGGTCCACACATGGAACACACTTGCCTAGTAATTTTAGAGCAGAAAGACAGACTGTGAGTATAGGGATGATAATCAGATGGAATTGACGGTACCATGGGGTGCTATGTTCAATATAAGTTTTTAATTCCTTCCAGATAAGGTTATCAAACAAGTCTAAAAAAAATAACCTTAATTCCTAGGCTGCTGCTTACAATATTCAGCATTGAAATATTTGCTCAATGAACTCATGCCGCTGGTACTGAGCTCTAGGTACTGAGAAGAGAGTGTGGGAGGCAGAAGTGGTCTATTCCCAGGGGCATTAAGTCCTAGGGATATTATTGTGATTGTTAGAAATACAAAAGGAAGGAAGGAAGAAGGAAAGAAAGAAAGAAAGAAAGAAAGAAAGAAAGAAAGAAAGAAAGAAAGGGAAAGAAAAGTTATTGTGTCTGGCTCCAATTCCAAGTATCTGTAAGATTTTTATCTATCTCATCAAGCTGGCCCCCTCCTTTGGTTTATTCAGAGAAAACATTTCCTTTTCAGCCACAAATAGTTGGGGGAGGACCTCTGGAGGCGGCTTCTGCTATGGTATGGTGATCAGCAAACTAAAGATGCTTGAGAACCACTGATCCGTGGCTGGGTTCTCCGAGACCTGCACTGGGGAACATTTTAATTCTGTCTGGTTTTATTCCCGGGATTCGTATGTCTGCAAGCAGAGGATGTGCAGGTCACGGTCAGAAAGCCGTCAGCATCAAAACGGGGGCGACGTGGGCCATCAGGGCTCCATGCACAGACAAGTCAAAAATGGATATCAACCCATCTGTTTTCACCTTGCAGCATGGAAGGGGCATATATGCTTTTTGAAGTTGCATGTTGATCTTTCAGTAATTGATAGCGGTTCAGAAACCGTCACATCCTGTGGATGACGTGCTGTGAGCACTGTCCTTAAGGCAGTGGGACACTGAACAGTCTTAGGGACCGTGAGCACTGTCCTTAAGGCAGTGGGACACTGAACAGGCTTAGGGACCGTGAACTGATGGGGTTCTTTGATTTTCACATTTGACAGCTACCTTTCTATGTATGGAGAGGAGGTTAAGGGTTATTTCAGGAAGCCAGATAAATACATCCTACTTGGTCACAGAGTATATGGCGATTCATTATTGTTTATGAATCCCCTGCACATAAATGGCAGAAGACATCTTATTCCCTAGCTCAAGGATTCTGGTTTTTATATGGGTTGAATTTATCATTTTTAGAAAGACCAGTACAAAAAAGACAGTTGTGACGATCCATTTCCTGTTGGGTTGCAGAATTTCAAAAATAAATAAGAAAAAAGGGAAAGAAAGAAAAAAACCAGTTTGCTTCTAAATGCTTTGGATGCTGTTACCTTTTCAAAGGGGAGCAAAGCAAAAGCGGCCAGAACTTGAGGCTGAGAAAGGAAAAAAAGGGGGGGGCGGAAGGAAAGAAGATTCCTAACTTGTGAATGTATAGGCATTCAGTAGCTGCTGCTTGTTAACTCACGTATTGCTAAGGCTTGGCAATGAAGTGGACATTTTTCTTGAGTGGGGTTGAAAAACTCATTATTCGCCATATGGTGGTTGGCTCGGCAGCAATCTCTGAAGCTGTAGAGGCAAAGGGGAGTTGGCTGAGTGATTCCTTTGGGCAGTTTGCACAGTTCCGACTCTCTTGACATATGCCATTCATGTGGCCCTTGGAGAACAGATGGGCCAGGCTGGGAACGCCAGGGAAGTCATGGCTGGGACCTAGTGTCAGCCCGTGTCTCTTTATCCTTCAGAATGACTCCAAGTCACATGGCATTGGAGAATAACAAGGAGGGGATTGTATTCCGAGGATTTCCCTGCCTTCTTTTATAAAGGCACAGCGTAATTTTGACTGTCTTTTCGTATTTTGTTTATTGAAGGGATCAGGGGTTTAGATGAAAGAGATTCCTGGGTTGTGGGTAGGGTCTGGCCTACGCCAGTGACACTTGTTCATTGTCAGAAGGCAAAATGCTGGCAGTTTGATAAGGGATAAGAAAATAGGCGAGGGTTTAAATTAAAATTTAAATTACTCCTTGTTTGTTCTGTTCTGGCTTGTAAATCTCTCATAGGCAAGTTAAGATAAGCGCTGGGTTCAATTCGGGATCCTCAAAGCTCCTACAGAGAGCTCCTGGGAGTTCTTTTATTTCTTTTCCTTCACCAGTGGGTTTGACGCAGTGGAGCACAAAGAAATAGGAACTGCGTAGGTACAGGCAGGACTTTGGGGATTTTTCATTCCTGGAAAAGACAAGAATGAAAGGAGGGGCAGAGCTGAACTGGGCATTTTTGGGCATCAAGAATACAAGTTGCTCACCAAGACGAAGCTGTTCACACCCAGCAGCTTGGATGACAGTTAAGGAGTTAAGGAGCAGCACTTGAAGTGAGGGCACCGAGGTGCCAGTCCAGGAGGTACCAACCACTGCTGGGCGATGGCCGGACTGACAGTTAAACTAGTCTCCGGGCCTGAACTTACAGAGACAGCCTACTGGACCCAGGCTACCCTGGTTTATAACTCATGAGTTCACCAAAGCCCGGAAGCTTTGGGATCCACAATACAAGAGTTTTATGCTTGGTTTTCTTCCTTTTCACATTTTTCCAGTACCGTCCCTGAAAAGTTGCTTTTAGTTAGTAAGATAATCTTGAAACTAGCTCGTGCTCTTTACCGGAAAGAGGGAAGATTATTTGTGTTCTTTGTTTAGTTCCTGTTTCACAGATGAGTTTTGACTTTTGGGGACATGTGCTGTAACTTCCGTGTTTTGAAAATGAAGCTATGTTCTTTATAATGTGAGTTTTATTAGCTCTCCGTTATGTGAACTAATGCCTGGGAATTCTGCTTCTGGGAACACAATGGTGATCGGCCCTGGGCCTCTGCTGTGTGACAGGCAATTCTGTGAGAATCTAAGGCATATTATCTTGGTACTCAGCTAAGATATTATGATTTCAACCCAACATTGCCATCATGGTGTCCTACGGTTTTCTCTCTGAAGAACCATGATGTCATCAGGAGTTGTCGTGGGGAGATGGGAGTCGAGTCGGCTCAGACTCTCATCGGCCCAGACTCTCATCGGCCTCTCTCTCTCGCTCTGACCTCACATTGTGTAGCTTTCCTTTATCACTCTATGGGATCCTAAGCCGTAACTGGATTGCATTGTATGTTCACCACCACCCCCTTCCTCTCTCTGCAGCAGCCTTTTGGATTGAGTGTTCTTCAGAACATCTGTTTGACTCTCAGAACAGTGAGGGAGTCCCATTAGCAGCCAGGCTCAGCAAAGTTTACCAGCCAAAGTCAAAACCATAGTTGTAACTATTTTGGGTATTTCAGGATGTAAGTAGGATGGATTTGGTGTGTCAGATGCCCAGTATTTATGTATCAGTTATACCTGCAAGGACCTTTTATAGATAAGGGCACATTTACGGTACGAGGCTGTTGAAAGTTTAACACGTTCATGAGGCTAGACACAGTTGAACCCATAGCCCTGGCTTGCAGGGCGCAGGCATTACTGAAGGTACAGTATTAGACAGGCCAGCTGTGCCATTAGAGTCTTACACAGGTTTTCCAGTGCAGAAAATCATACAGGGTAGCAACGTAGAGGCTCACATGGCTTTGGAGCTTGTGTGGTCTCTTGAGGATTTGTGTGTGTGTGTGTGTGTGTGTGTGTGTGTGTGTGTGTGTGTGTGTATTCTAGAGGCTGAACCTAGAATCTCATGCATACCGGGCAAGCACTTTACCAACTGAACTATATGTTTTGATCTGAGAAAGAGTCTCTCTAAGTTGTGCAGGCTAATCCTGACTGTAGCCCAGGCTGAACTTGAACTCCTGGCTTGCCTCCTGGCTAGGGTTTGTGTCATTGCCCTAAGATTCTGCTTCTGAGGATCCTAAAAATGCGAAGCCAGCAGTTTCCCTGAGTTGTTCCCAGACTCCCATCTCAAAGTCACCCTGAACTTCACCCTGTTAAGAAGTTGTCTCCAACAAGGTTTTTACCCTCCTGACTTGTGCTATCTTTAGGAATCAGTTGGCATAGCAAGCAATCCGGACAGTCCATCCCTTACCTGTATAAGGATGACTGGGTTCCTGTTTCTGATATTAATGATACTTCTGCTTATAAATATGCTGATCTAATAACATGATGGGAGTTTGTAGAAATCATCTGGGGCTGAGATATTAGAATTATTGAACCCAAGTGTTCTCTTGGCTGACTGTCAGTTTTAAGACAATCATGAAGTTGATTTACCCTGTGTGTATGAAGTGCTCTCTCTCTAGATCAACACTTAAGTTGACCTTGGGATGAAATCTTCTTTGGGGAAATTTAAAGCTGCTTAGAGAATTGCATTAAATTTAAATAATATTTAGACCTTGGGCAACTGTTTATAAGAAGGTTTCTCTTTGGTTAGTGGAATAGCTCATTGGCGTGTTCAGTGCTAAGACCAGAGCCCTGCCCTTGAGGCTTCCAAAGAAGACTAGAGCAGGAACACGGCACATCCCACGTCTACATCTTCTTCCATTCCTCCTTTCTTTTCTCATTTTTATTAACTACACAAAATAATTGTTTTCATGATATCTCATGCATGTATGTAATGTACTTAGATCATCTTTAATCCTCTTTTAGAAAACCCTGTTATACCTTTCCGCCTTTCCCCTTACTCTACCTCCAAGGCCTCATCTGCATTTACGTGGTATCCCCAGTGCTATCTTTTTGTTATTCCATTGCTTTTCTTTCATTACAAGTGTTGCTTTAGTACAGGCTTTTAAATATGTAAATACAGCCTGCTGACTCCATTTAGTATTGCTTATATGTATGTATATGCTTTTAAGTGCTGACCTCTTGGTATCTGCAACCAATTAGAGAGCTAATCGTTGTGGGACATGGAGTCTCTCTCTCTCTCTCTCTCTCTCTCTCTCTCTCTCTCTCTCTCTCTCCCTCTCTGCAGTCATTAATGGCTGTAGGTCTTCATCTGTGGGTGGGGCTTTGCGAGAATCCCTCATCCATGTCGGAGCAAACATTAACTGATGTTGTCATAGTTCAGGTCTCACAGAGTATGGACTTATTTAAGTGACTATATTGTTGTGATTTCACGGGTGCAGCGTCCCCGTTCCATACAGAAAAAAGTCTCCAAGAAGATGCCAAGCTCCTCTGACTCCTACAGTCTTTCTGTCCTCTCTACTTTCATGTTCCTGAGCTGTAGGGGTGGAACCGTAGATGCTGGGCATCCCACAGTCGATTGTTTTCTGTGTTTTGATCCCTCGTGTCTTCCTGATCGGCCTTGAAAAGAAATGTCTTTGAGGAGGGAGGAGGACTACATTTATTTGTGGGCGTCAGGGTAAGGATTTAGAATGTAATTGGAAATTGTAAAGGCTTCAGAACAGAGCAGTAGCCGGTTCTGCTTTAGGGGACAACAACTTCACCAACCATGGGTAGCTGGCTAGGTCTGCAGCACCAGGCATAAGTTCCCTCTTATTGAGCAAGCCCCAAGTTTGATTAGATAGGAATCGGTGGTTGCCTCTAAGATGGAAGTGTCGCCTCACCTCTGGGGATTTCTTATCACGCTGACCACTGTTGCGGTTTGAACCAGGCACAGCCAGGTAGGAGTCAGTAATTCTAAAACTCACAGAGAGAAACAAAACGCCAGGACTGTTAGGAGGGAAAGCCTAAGAATTTGGGAATAACAGTGATGGTGGGCATATGGCCTCCTTGTCCTTCCCCAGGGAGCCATACTTGTGTCTTTTCTTTAGTTCCCTTATTTTGCACGGTGCATGTGCAGGCTGTAGGTGCCAGAGCATGTGCAGCCAGTGTGTTCTGTAGAGCACAGTGGCTTCCTTTACTCAGGCTGTGCCACCTTCTTGCATGGCCACAGCCCTGAGTGTGTCCGCCTCACTACTCCACCTCGGCACAGTGTCCCTTGCTTCTTATTTTCTCTCTTGTCAGGACAACATACTGTGAAGGTAAAGAACCACAATTACGGGCTGGAGAGATGGCTCTGTGGTTAAGAGCATGGCCTGCTCTTTTAGAGGTCCTGGGTTCAATTCCCAGTAACCACATGGTGGCTCACAACCATTTATATAGTGAGATCTGGTGCTGTCTTCTGGCCTACAGGTGTATACACAGGCAGACCCCTATATACATAATAAATAAATAAATCTTAAAAAAAGGAACCACAATTACTTTTGTATCACTGGTGTTTGTAATAATGCCCAGAATGTGGTAAGTAAGCCATAATTACTTTGAGCTCATAAATGCAAGATGAGAGGTAACCTATTCCACCATTGCCCCTCCATGCTGATGGAAATGTTTATTTCCTAGGGAGAATCAGAACATGGCATCTGGCGGGTCCAACCTCTGTTCTTAGTTCTGTCTTTTGGGATACAGAGACCAGAGGGCCTTTTTCAATGGAATGTTGGAGTATTTGTGGGTCTCATGTCCCATTCTCAAACCAAGTTGCTATCTCCAGATTGACACCAGCTCATTAAGTGAAGTCTTCTCTATGTGTGGCCCACAGTTTAACCCACGGGCAGAGAGACACTCAGAGAAAGGCGGCATACCTTGAGGTGAATGATGCCCTTACTCTTTGAGAAACAGAGATTTCAGATAAAACACAGGGGGCCCGGTTTATTTTCAGATGTTTTAGTGTAAGCATGGTCCACACAGTATAGTCAGTGTTCATCTGAAATTCTGATTTAATTTCAGTGCATTTGTTTTTTCTATGTCAGGCATGTCTGTAAGGTCTAACAGGCATATCAGGGGCAATGCCCATAGAGTAAACTTCCTATTAGGGTAGCAAGATATGAAGGAAATACAATCCTAGCTAGGGTTTCTATTGCTGTGAAGAGACACCATGGTCATGGCAAGTCTTTTAAAGGTAAACATTTAATGAGGTGGCTTACAGTTTCAGAGGTTCAGTCCATTATTACCATGGTGGGACATGGCTGTGTACAGGCAGACGTGAACTGAGAGTCCTAAATCTTGATTGGCAGGCAACAGGAAGTGGATTGAAACACTGGGCGTGGCTTGAGTACATATGGGACCTCAAAGTCCAGCCCCACAGTGACACACTTCCTCCCACAAGGCTATACTTGCTCCAACAAAGCCACGCTTCCGACAATGCCATAAGGTCACTTTCTGTGAGCTTATGGGGGTCAAGTATATTCAAACTACCATAGGTACCTACACCCAAAAAAATCCATACACACATAGTCATGTTATTTCAGTGGTAAGTCATGAAGAAAATTAAGGTAAGGACAGACCAACATGACTGAGAAGTGTCAATTTAGATAAGGTGACCAAGAAGGGCCTCTTTGAGGAGGTGATGAGTGTGCAGACCTTGAGGGAGTGGGAGAGAAGAGGCAGAGCCACTGCCAAGATCTGGAGAGGTAGCGTTCCAATCAGATATCACAGCAAAGGCACAGGACCTGAGTGGGAACAAGCTGTGTGGAGCACTTAAGAGGCAGGAAAAAGGCGGCAGCCTTTTTTGCGTCCTTCACAGCTAAAGTGAGTGGTAACGCAGGGAAGTAGAGTGGAGAGAACCAGAAAATATACAACCTTGTGGCCATCAACAGAAAGTTTGAATGCAGATGGCTGAGTGGGCAAGGATGCTTGCCGCAGAACCTAAACAAGTTGAACTTGGAATGCACCTGATAAGAGAGCCAGGTCCTGGGAGATGACCTGTGACATCAACCTGTGCATACCACAGCACACATGCACACACACTCTCTCTCACATACAATAAATGTAAAAGAATGTTTCTATTTTTTCCTGTAAGGGTAAAGGGCAGTCAGTGAAGGAGATAATTGTGTAAATAAGATTCAACTTTTGAAAAAATACACTCTGGGGGTGCCATGGAGAACAGACTGAGAAACAGAAGCGTGAACCACGGGCCCAGCAGTCAGACAGTTGCGGAAGTTTAGGCTCCCCCTTAAAATCCCATGTGTATCCTACCAAGCTGCTTCCAGTCCTTTTAAAGGCACAACGGTATCCTGTTGAAGGAGTGTGGTCTCTGAAATCAAACAGCCTTGGCTTTGAATCAGAATTTTGTCAATTATAATCTGTAGGACATTGGACCAAATTCCTAACTGCTGATAGAGAAAAGGTAGGGTGGGGAGGGAAGGGTGTAGAGAAGAAGTAGAGGAGGAGGAGAAAGAAGAAGGAAGGAAAAAGGAAGAAGAAGAAGAAGAAGAAGAAGAAGAAGAAGAAGAAGAAGAAGAAGAAGAAGAAGAAGAAGAAGAAGAAGAAGGAAGAAGAAGAAGAAGAAGAAGAAGAAGAAGAAGAAGAAAAGAAGGAGAGAAGAAGGAGAAGAGAAAGAAGAGAAAGAGGAGGAGAAGCATCTCATCAGAGTGTTTGGAGAATGAAATCAGCTACTACAAGTACAATGCTTGATTATTTCCTAGCACATCAAAGTGCTAGATGAATCTGGCTATCATCACTCAGCTATATTGTTTCTTGCCTTGGGGCACTGCTGTCTGTTCACTGGGCCAATATTTGCCCATCTGCATCACTGTAGAAAGTACTTATCATTTCTGCCATATTCTGTTGGGCAAAACAAACAATAGATCCAACTCAGGTTAAAGAGGGGGGAACATTTTTATCTGAAAACTTGGTAGTGTTAGCTTGCAAAAGTAACGTGAAGGATTGGGGCCAGTTTCGCATTCTGCCATCAGAAAACTAGAAGACAGTTGTCAGGTGCCCATTAGAGAACACACTTCACAGAGACCTTGTCCCAAGACACTTTTATCACGGACCTCAGCTCTGTGGTGTGTGTGTGTGCGTGTGGTGTTTCCAATGCTAAGGATTGAACCCACGGTTTTGTGCATGCAAGGCCAGTGCTCTACCACCGAGCCCCAGCTTCAGTCTTCCACTTTGGTCTTGCAAGCCTCACCCTTTCTGTTCTTCAGAACCCTGGCTGACCTCTTGGCTCAAATCTGCGGCCTTCCAACTAGAAAAACTGCCGAATGCCTTGCGTGTGATGAACATGTAATAACGCGGGAAGGACCCTGTACTGGAGCAGACACACATGCCCTGGAAACAGCACTGATTTCTCAATGGAGAAAACTCCAGTTTGCTGCCAGATCCAAGCTGCGCGGGGCCAGGGCCTCCAGCTCTGTCGGCATCAGATGCGTGGCATGCTGTCACCCTTGCTTTGCCACCCCGATGTCACTCAAGAGGGAGTCCCTCCCTCTGCCAATGAATGAAGCCTTCTCTGCCAACACCAGTTCCAGCTGTGAACATGCAGTCAGCTCTTCTGTGGCCCCCAAAAGGGTAGTCCCAGAGCCTAAATTTAATTTTCATGCATATTTGTCTCCTTCTACGTTATGCAAACACTATTTTGTCGCCAATGCAGGCGCCAACTGTATTGTTTGGATAATTGCTCCAAGTCAACCCTGAACGACAGGGAGCCCCCTATTCTGGAAAGCACATTTTGGTTAATTTTTGGTTAACCAGATTATGGTTTTCTCTAGCGTTTTCTTCAGGTTTTCCGGGATAATTTTTGTAAACATTTGGTTAATTTTGAAACAGTTTGACACCAATGTTAGGTTCATTAATGCCTACATGGACTGGGTCGTTTGGAAGGAGCAAAGAAATGGGCGCTGTGTAGCCCACAGATCATCTTATGTGGCTGTATTGTTCTTCCACAGACTTCTCTATTTTTTCTTACGACAGTTATTTTGTCCATAGTGGCCGGGACAGTCTGTGGCTGTAATAGAAAAGAGGGGACTTGGGAAAAGAACTTTGTCAAACAACGAGCTTATATTTATGGAAACAAATAGTAACTCTAAAAATAAGACATATGGGAAAGAATGAAATATAAGCAGAGCGTTTAAAACTAGGCAGCGCTCAGCACTGCTCCTTATGGCCCATCGTATTTAAGGTGGCAGAAGTCAGGGGCGGCTGTGTATTTATTCCTGGGGCTTGAGACTCAGTTTACAAAGTGGTACTTTCCACTTTATCTTGAGTGTTTCCTTTGTCTACCTCCTGGGTTTAGTTCTTTTAGATTCGTGGGGATGGGGTGTGTGAGTTAAATTAATGAGTTATTAGTTAAGACTTGCGATTTTCGTAAATTGTTTCTCATTCTTAATAGAGTTAGAAAGTATGCAGAAGTCTGCATCTCACCTAGTTTGGTCCACATGAAAATTAACTATAGTTTCATTCAGTGTTTAGGCCTAACAGTGCTGCTCATAACTGAAACGCAAATCAAAGAAATGATACGGGATATTAAATGCCATTGTCTAAAACCTCAGTGCGTGTATATATACCTTGAATTATGCCCAATAGCCATGGATAAAGAGTCAAAGAGAAAACTGCCTGGTTTCTGCTATCTGTGCAGACACCAAATGAGTTTTGTGATTTGACCTTTTGTAGATAAAGTGCATCTCAATACACCTCTGTGTGCCATTGGAAATGAGGGCAATATTTAACTCACTAAATATGGATTGAAGGCATGTTGAAAGACGACATCGTAATATGACATATGCCAGACTTATCAATAGGACGGTGTCTTTTTAATATCCTGGGCTGAGAAGGTATCTTGATATCTTTGGGCACTGTCTTTGTTTATTCTTGATTTTGATCTTAAACTTGGGTTTTGAAAATGAACTAGAAGTAGCAGTGGAAAGAGGAACGCACACCTTGACACAAACAGTTTAATGGATCTGCTTCTCGCTTGTCATATTCGGTTGGGTTTCTGTTTTCCCGCGTATGTGTGAGCGTCAGGGAACCGCCTTCTCATTACTCCCATCTTGAAGTTTGTGAGCTCTGCCAGGGCTGTGACTGTGCTACGGTCTTGACATCTGTTTCTCCGTCTTTTGTTTGATCAATTGACTTCATTTTTTTTTTCTGTTGCTAAACTGTACTCTATTTTTTTTGACTGCATCTAGGGGGAGCTTGGCTTTGTGTAGACATAGTGGCACTGAAAGTTGCCCCCTAATTCAATAATTCACCATGAAGACTGGTTTTTCTTCTCATTGTGTTGAACAGGCATCTAATCAACCATTAATTTCCTTTTTGCTGGATGAACAGAATAACTATTTCTGTCTTTCTTTTTTGATGAGAAACAGAGGCAGAGAGGATCGGGGCCTGCTCTAAATGAGAAGGAGGGTTTTAGGATTCAGCTACAAGGGGAAGGGTGGAATAGGAAAGGGTCAGAATTTGGGGGAGGTTTGGGCAATTAATATGTGCCTGCAGACTGTAAAACAACATTTTGTCTGTTTTATGCTGAGATTAAAGATTCCTTCTACACTAGCATTAGGCAACAAGTAACTTAATTCTTCAAAACCTATTTCTTTGCCATCTGGAGAATGGGGCAGATGGAGCAGAACTGAGTACCAGTCTTACAAGTCAACAACAAACATGTGATTGCATGTTATCTTCACCTGGGGCCTAGTCAGTGTCATGCGGCCTTCAGAGTTCAGCCACAGTAGGGAAACACGGAGTCACGTTTATGAGCATGTCCTCACTGTTTATCTGGGATGCTTCTCCCAGCTCTCCACTTAGGCAAGGGCACAGCGTAGCCCAATGGCATCTGCATGAGAAGACATCTGTGGACTGGAGACCAAGCTCACAGATAGAGTAGTGGCACATCTGATGTGGTTTTATTAAAAACTATTTTTGATTGGACATCATGGAGTCGGCCTGAATGGTGTTAGTCAAAGGAAGAGGTGGTGTACAGAGCTAAAATACATGGTATCTGGAAGATGGTGGAACTCCGGGGAAGATCTGACCCAGAGTCTTTTGAATGTCTAGGGCTCTCTGTGTTTCTTATTGCTCATCGTATTTCCTTATGGTAGTCTTCTCAATATAGACCTAAAATTTGGCCCTGATACTATGTCACCATCTAACTTTATAAAACTTTATAAAGATATGGCCTTTGAGGCCCTAAGAGCAGAAGCCCAGTGAAGGAATCTGATTGACCAAGTGTGGCTCACATACACGAAGCTGGACCAATTAGCTACGGCCAAAAGATGGGATACCATCTTGGAGCTTTTTTCCCTGTGTGGTTAGACAAGAGAAAGACCTAGGAACAGGAAGGCTTCCCTTTCAAACCTTTAGAATTGTAGGATCACAGATCTTGGATGGAGTGGAAGAGCAGAAAGAAGGAAACATGATCACAGTGGAGTGTAATGTAGCATTTCCTATATATTTTAAGATAATTGCTTGAAATCTTAGAATGACTGTTTTGTATGTTCACGGATTCAATCACTATCTACTGAGAATTCACAGATTGCAGCGGACACTGGGCTCCCTGTTAGACTCAGAAGAGGAGACAGATGAATAGTCTTTCCTTTAGCAACTTGCCTTTTTTTTTAAACAAAAGAAATACTTGTTGAAGTTACAATGTGTGCCATGAAGTTTTTCCAAAGAGACGTGTGGAAGACAGGGAGATCGGCGTGAGCCTGTGCACAGGCTGGAGTTGCTCAGAAGACTTGGTGCTGACTTTTGGCCTTGAAGAGCAGAACTGTTTTATGTGGAGCATTTTCTGAGTACAGAAAAGGTTCTAGGCTAAGACAAGTGGATTGGTGTTTGAACATGCATATATATGTATATATTCAAATACACACATATATACACATATACATGCATATATACATATATGTGTATACACACATATGCCCACATCTATATCAGGGACAGACTTTCTCAAAGTATTTCTCAAAATATCTGACTAATTTTCTTAGGAAGTGTCCCTTATGGTTTCTGCTCCTACACCCCATTCCTCTTTTCCTTCCTTCTTCCTTCCCCACTTCCTCCCTCTCCCCTCTCTGGAGATCTTGACACAACTTTCTAGGGTCAGTTCTTTCCTTCTACCATGTGGGTCCTGGGGACCGAGCTCAGGTGTGTAAGCGAGTGCCTTTACCTCCTGTGTTAACCTGCAGGCCAGAAAATTGCCTTTTCCCTGTTCCCATCAAAGGCCTTGTTCTGAAAGAACAGCGTGCATCCGCGAGACCTTAATTCCTTCTTTGCAGGGTCATAAGTGTGAAGTGCTGCCATTCGTGTGTCCGAGAATTTCTGTCATTTTTACGGAAATGTATTGCGTGTTGACCCAAGTGCGAGGGTATGCCCCTGTAATCCCAACACTCGGGAGGTTGAGGCAGGAGGATGGAAAACTTGAAGCTACATACAGAGACCCTGCCTAAAAATAAAATAGGGAAGGATGTGAAGAAGAGACTTATTTTTAAGCCAACAAGTGCTCAAGTCAGATTTGGATTTTATTTTAATTTTGTAGCTTGCCGTTTATACGCAAGTGTTTCTAGAGCATGCGCAGTGATCAAGAAGACATTCTGCCTCTCTCCCCTTGGAGCCTGGAGAGACTGTGAATGGCAGGATCACCCACAAGCACTTTCAAATTGAGAGTCAGGATCAAACAAATTCAGGGAGCCTTGAGAACGAGCAGCAGATGGATCCAAATGGAAAAAGAACGCCAAGAGGACTAGGGTGGTTAGGGGAGGAAGGGACTGGGGAGAACGTTCCAGATGGAAAGGGGTGCCTGACAGTCAGGGCATGGTATTCATTCCCCGTGGAACCGAAAGGGACCTACCTGCTCTCTCCTGGTTTCCTCTACTCACTTGCCCCCTCCCATGTTAGTACAGCCAGAGGGAGAGAGGAGACATCCGTTCTCACTCATTAATCTCTCTGATCATCGTATGTTTCACCCCAGATCTTTTAAGAGGCAATAAACTTTTATTTTTAAGCAACACTATGTAACCATCACCTCATTCCTGCTACTAAACAGAGAACTTTTTCTAACCGAGATTGACAAGCCAGGAAAGTTTATCTTGTGGTCCTTCGTGTGCCTCTAAGTGCATGAGACACCACTGAGCTCCACACAGTTCTGCCTTTGTGGTTCACTTTATTTAACCTTTAACTAAAAGATACAAGTCTTGCCAATGAGGCTAGACCCTGAGTCTTTTCTTCCAATTATATTAATACTCAAAACCTTATTGATAGGTTTTACATTGACCCATTAGTGTTTGCCAATGAGAATATTCAGGATGCTGGAATGGGGGTTCTCTTTCCAGAGCAGAACGTTATCCCTGTTAGAAGCAGATGCCATTTGGCCTAATGATTACGTGTTCTTAAATTGGTATTTTAATTGGATTGCCTGGTTATTGAAATTCCCTGTGTCCCCAAGGTATATTCCTCAAATACTATCCCTCACCATAATGTCTGCTGCTTCTTCAAAAGGAGCAAAGAGATATATAAAGAGGTGATCATCACTCAAGCCCATTTGCCTGGTTGGCGTCAGCTGTCAGCCCGCAACATTTGTTTAGACAACAGTAGGTTTGGACAGAACATATAGAGTTCCCTTTCTCAGCTGTGAAATATGATGGATGTGCCATCCCGATGACCTTTACACAAGGCCACATGTTAATATTCAGGACCTCCCTTTTGTTGGGCCCGAACAATGGCTGTCATTAAGAAAGCTTGGCTTGCCAATATGCCCTCTGTTAGGATGCCGGACCACTCCTGATTGGTCACCAGGAAGTGTCATGTGCCTTTGATGGAAATGACATGGAAGATGTATGGTCAAAGTGCTGTGCTCAGCACCACTGCTGTGCAGAGGAGAAAACCACCCTGACCCAAATAGCCCTGCACTCAGACAATGTCGCACCAACCAAAGACAACGTATTGGGAAGAAAAATGCTTGTAAACTGTGTGTGTTAGAAGATGTATTGGCCAGACGGCCATAGGGCAATCTTTGAACTATTGAAATCTTTAGAAATATTGTTTGGTTCTGAAACAATACTTACAAACCTAATTAATCAAGCATAGATGGTTTATTTTCAGGCCTTGCCCGGCGCGTTGCTTTAATGCAAGAATAGGGTCGGTTGGGTTCTTTTTGCCATTTCACGGAGGCGTGCAAGAACTCAGCATGCAGATTCATGTTCATACAAGTTGAGGCTCTAAATTTCAAAATAATATCGACACAGATCTCGGGTGAGGCCATCAACAAAGGCTGGGGTCGGAGGCAGCCCGAATTCCTTTTGCACTTGTTTCTGGCTCTGTGTGTGATGTTTCCCCTCCCATCTGCTCCCTCGCTTTTATTCATCAGCATCATTTCTTCATGAAACCAAGTAAGAACCATTGGAGACAAATTCTGTAGGTTTGGTAGAAGACTTCAGGCTTTTCTTACAGAGTGAACACAACGAAGAATGGATTTCCGGGACCATTAAATGCTGGGGTTTTCAATGTTTATACATCTCCCTCCCCGTTTTCTAGTATAGTTTCATGGTTTAAAAGACTGCTTGCTACAGTACGCATGTTCAAGTGGGCAAAACGAAAGCTGTGAAGACGACTTCACGGAGGGCTGAGCGTCCTTCAAAGCGGTAACAGGCAGGAAGCACCCAGCCTTTCATACGTCAAGCCGGTTGTGCCTGAAGTGAAGTCGGTCATTAAGATGAAGGAATCATCCTAGTACTTCCTTGTATGCAAAATAGGGCTTGGACAAGATTGGAATTGTGTAAGTTCGACCCCTGAAGGCCAGCTCCTGGTTATTGATTTCGAGGCAGACTACCAACGCTTTGGATGACCTGAGTTCTGCTGGGCTCTGTCACTGTGCTCCAGCTGCTTACAAGACACAGAACAGGAGAGAGAGAAGGGCTGGAAGCTCAGTCCATAATCAGACAAATGCAGACCACTCCAGGGAAAGATTTAATAGGACAGAAAGTGGTTGAGTCTTTTCTTTCTTCAGAAAACACAAAGTAAAACCATCGTGCAAATCCTACCTTATATTCCCCAAGAGGGCAACAAACAAACAAACAAACAACAAGTGTTGACGATGAGCAGCCGCACACATGGAGAAGCCGTGAAAGAGGAGGAAGCTGAGTAGGCTTCTGGTGGGAGTCTAAGTTGGTAGGAACATTTTGGGATGAAGTAGGTAACTCTGTAATAAGGACAGAGGTAAGCACGCCTATCTAGAGATAGGCTTCTGGAGAAGCAGAGAACACACACAAGAATTTTCATAGTAGTCTTGTCTATAATATTGTTAAAACCTTCAAAATAGAAATAGAATCCACTTCTAAGCTCCCAATGCTCGTAAGAGAATGAATGAGCAAATTATGGATTTCCATATAATGAAATAGGGTGAGTCTCGCAGTATATTCTTGTTTTCTGAAGTGGTGACATGAAATTGCTGTGTGTGTATTTGTGTTTGCATACGTTCTAGTGAACTCACCCAAGAGGGGGCATGAGAAGACCAGAGGCTGATGTTGGCATGTTTTCCTTGATTCTGCCTCCATTATATGTTTTAAGACATACAGTGAACCTGGTGTTCACTATTTCGGCTGTTTGGTGAGCCCTCTGTATCCAGGTGTCTCTCCCCTCCGTGCTGGGAATACAGGCACACCAGACATGGAATTTTATGTGAGGTCCAGGGATATAAAATCAGGTCCTTGCGCTTCCATAGCAAGCCTTTTACCCAGTAATTTCCTCAGCCCATATTTTTGACATGTAAAATGATAATATAATGTTTCAACATATAAACATATGGATGTAATTAAATTTCCTGAAAGTATAGTTTAAAAAGTTCATTTGGAGTCTCACAGATTTCTGGGGGGGGATTGGTAGAGAATATTTTAGCCATAATTTTTATTCTTGTACAGATGGGGAAATGATAATGAAAATACTTGTGGTTTAATCAGAAAATAATGAATGCTTCAATCAAATTCTCAGGCTCTCAGGCCAATGTTCTTTCTGTTGTTGCTTTATTTGTTTAGTTTGAAATAAGGTCTCACCAAGTAAGCCTTGGATGATCTGAACTTGCTTTGTAGACGAGGTCAACTTCAAACTCACAGGGACCTGCCTGCCTCTGCCTCCTGTGGACTGGAATTAAAAACACGTGCCACCACGTCCTGCCTGGGCCATTGTTCTTTAAACTGATTTCATGGTAAATATGTTTGTAAATTTAAAAAAAAAATGAAACAGTCTGTATGTATCTGTGCTGGGCTGAAATATTCCCTTGATTTAACAAGACTCTTGGTATTATGGGAAGAGGTAGTGTCGCATGAAGAGTGTGACCTGGGTGTGAAGGCCCTGAAGTTTTCTTTGGGTACAGAGAGGGTGCCTTCATGACATTTTGCTGGAGAATCATGTGGTCCAGTGATATAAAAAGCAGGTATATGCTTCCCCTTCAAAGGCAGGGACGGGCACCCTTGCAGACAGCAGAGTCGCGACAAACGGCCACCTTGCTCGTGACAGCTTCATTTTCTCACGTTCATGGCAGACACCAGTGAACCTCAACACAGCCTTCAAATTCTCCATTTAAAAATTGGCATCGCAAAACTTTCTGATGAACTGCTGTTTGAGACAAACCTTGCTTGCCCTCTTGGCTCCCGCACAGGCACCGTGGTTCCCAGAGCTGGGATAATGCATGGGATGAGCTGACGGAGCTGGGTCAGTCCTGCAGAGATGAAATGGTCATCCCTAGGCAAGATGCAGAAAGAGGAAGTGGCATCTGATGAGGTGAACATGGAGGCTGATAGCCTTCACATGGACACATGTCCATCAGAGAGCAGGAGACTCCTCCTCTTATTTGTCCGTCCCACAATACATTTTTGAGCTTGGCGGTGGTGGCGCACGCCTTTAATTCCAGCACTCAGGAGGCATAGGTGGGCGGATCTCTGGGAGTTGGAGGCCAGCCTGGTCTACAAGAGCTAGTTCCAGGACAGGCACCAAAGCTACAGAGAAACCTTGTCTCAAATATATGTTTGAGTGTCTGGTAAATGCCAGGGATATAGTTCAGAATTTGCTTGTGCTGTCACCAAACTTGCCTTCTAGTGAGGGAATTAAATTTAGGAGCAACCACATATATTGCACGCTATGTCTGAATAAAGAAAAGTCAGAGAAAGGAGTCAGGATACGTGTGGCAAAGGAGGCCATGTTGGAATGAAGTTGGGACTATATTTTGTTCCAGAAGTTTGCTGTCAGGTCACCTAACAGTAAGGGGAAAAGATGATTGTAGTGGTCCTTTCTCCACGTTCTGTCTTTCTTCATGAGATCTGAGTGTATGGTCTATATTCCTTTTCTTCTCTCAACTAATTTCCTTTGACATCTTCAGCAGGACAGTGCTACTGGGAAAGAATTCCTTCAGTTGCTTTGTGGCCACTGCTGTTCCTAGAGATTTTAAATTTATCCTTTTAATGTTAAAGGGTCATTTTTCTAGATATAGAATTCCATGTCTATTTTTGTCTTTCAACACTTCAAATAATTTATTTCACCTTCCTACTAAATGATTTCTTATTTATGTTGTGAATTTAATAAAAAATAATTTTAATTAACAAACAAGAATACCATATACATTGCATGCAAATGATGCCTTGAAATATGTATAAGTATGGACTGGCTCAATCATACTAATTACCTTATAAATTATTTTCTATTTTTATGATGTGAACACTTGAATCTACTCTTGTAGTGACTTTTCAAACAGATTGTTATTAAATATTCTTCCTGTCGTGTATCACAGGTCCCTTCCTGAGATTATTTCTCCGGCTCTTCTTTAAGACAGTGTTTTCTCTTCTTTGGTTTATTTCAAGAGTCTCTTCAGTGCTGGAGAAATGGCTTGGTGCTTTAACTGCCTGCTATGTGAGCACTAAGTTCTGAGTTTGGTCCTCTGAATCCATGCTCTTGTAGCTCCAGCACTGGGAAGGTAGAGACCTATCTCTGGGACTCTGTGGCCAGTACAGCTGACTCAGCAAGCTTCCCAAGCCAGAAAGAGACCCTGTCTAAAAAAAAACAAAAATAAAAACAAAAACAAAACCCACCAAGGTAGATGATACCTTAGGAATGATGCCTGAAGTTGTACATATACATACACGTGTTTGTTTACATGCACTTGCATGATGACATGCACACATGCACACACACACACATGCATGTGCCTATGCACACACATTTACATGTTTTTTTTTCTCTTTGTGCTTGACTTTTGCAGTTCAAGAGTGATGACCTTCGTTGTGGGATTTCAGTCTCCGCTTTGCATTAATCTTGCTTGATATTCTTTTAGATGCTGGCATCGATTTGTTCTCATTGACTTTTGAAAGTCATCACTTCAAACACTTTTTTTTTACCTCCGTCTCTTTTTTTCCCTGTCTGGTTTTCTAGTTATGTGTATGGAATTGTTAAATGGTCTCATTCCTTGTACGTCCTGTTCTCTTTTAGAAGGGTCTCTTTTCTCTTTCCATTCTGATCTGAGGAGATACCCATTCCCTTGGCCAGATCCAGTCTACGGATGAGTCTGTCCAAGATGTTTATTCCCGCCGCAGTGTTTTAAAGTTCAGGCACTTCATTTTTAGCTTTTCTAAGAGTTCTCATCTCTCTTTTTCCCTCACCCAGCTATTTTTCCTGTTCTCTCCTTTCTCCATCAGAGTTTATGCTAATCAGACCTATTTTAAATGATCAGAAAATGCCAATGCCGGTGTCCTATCTAACCATGCTTCTTTCACTTGCTCTGTCTCTTCAGACTGTGGTTTTACCCGCCTTTGCTATGCCTTGTAGCCCTTCATTTGATCACAAGTGAGATGAACTAAGTAATAGCAATGAAAGCGGCCCATTTTTAGTGTGTGTTTTCTGTTAGCCCAGCTAGGTGCAGTGTCCCGTTTAGCCGTGTGTTTCTCTGCTGTGACACCAGAGACTTCAGGTCGCTTGTGTTCTTTTCTCCCTCTGGACTTTGAACTCCCCTTACTCTGCTTCTGCAGGGAGGACCTGCGTCTTGAAATATGTGGGATCGAATCCAGCTTTGTTCTACTAGGGTAGTGTTTCCCGACCGTCCTAACGCTGCCTCCTTAATGCTACAGGCTCCTCGTGTTGTGGTGACCCTCAAATGTAAGATTACTTTTGCTGCTACTTCAAAACTGTCATTTTGCAACTGTTCTGAATTGTAATGTAACTATCTGTGTTTTCCAATGGTCCTAGGTGACCCCTGTGAAAGCAAGGGTTGTGACCCGCAGGCTGAGAACCTCTGTGCTGGAGGTTGCGCTCATGGCAAGGCAGGAGAGGTGTGGGAAGCTTCCGTAATCTAATCTTGTGATTAGGTTCCAGGTCAGTCCCTGAGATGTGCAGGGGCTTCTTAGGTTTGTTCGTTTTCCTTCTCAGGGAAGACAGGGAGCACACAAAGGAACCAGAATGGGAACGTCCCCTTCCCTCAGCTGGAATAAAGCATTGCCTTGCATTTGTTGAGGGGAATACGCTGCTTATGCTTTGCAGAGCTCGCTCATCCATCGCCCTGTTATGACCTTGGAAAGACCTTTCTCACAAATTTACCTTGAGAATGTAATAAAGTTGTTATTCCCGCCTGAAACAGGTCTCCAGGCCTGCACTCTCAAGTTAATTCACACCCGGCTGCCCGTGACTGGTCAGGTTTACTATTGCAATGTTCCCACCTGTTCACGACTCCAGTGATAACTTCACCAAGCAAGAAAATCCTAGGTTGACCTGTTGGATTTAGCTGTCCCTCCCGAGTTTGGGGGTGGAAGTTTCTCTTGAAAACTCAGTTCTGTGCTGGGTTCACAAAAGTCACAGCCACTATGCGGATCGGCGAGTTAGTTTCCAAGCTGTTTGCACGATGGGGTTGAAACTGTGAGTCCCAATCCTGCACTTCCCCCAGCATTTTTGTTATTATAGCTCCCATATTTCAGATGAAAGATTGCTAAGTCCTTTGTAACTCCTCCAGACTACCACAGCCATCTGGGTTCCCACGTCCTTTGACCCGCAAGGCTTCCAGCAGCCTTCTACCTGCCTGTCACTCGTGCCTCATTCTGCTCATGTTCCATCCCTTGTGAATCACACGCCATGCAACCTCTAGACTCTTCTCCAGCCCCTTGTGGCTTACTTTATGTCGGCCACTGGGATTGCTTTCCATGGTCAGGATGGCATTGTCTTTACACCTCAAGTGAACAAACCCTTTTCAAGCTTCAGATGTTTTGAGATGAAATGTCACTGCCCCATGTCACTCCCCAGGAATCAATGCCTCAACCTTTTGGCGTTTCCATGATGTTATTCACTATTCATAACTGTTTGGCAGTGTTGTTCTTTCCTGTATTATGCAGTAGTTATCACGCTCCATGAGGATAAGGATGACATTTATATTACTCTCTTGCACCCAGGATCATGTAGAAAGTAAGGCACATAGTAGGTTTTCAACAAACATTTTTGAATGAAGAAAGGCATAAGGATGGTTTGACTGTGCATTTTTTCTGGGAGATGTAGAGAAGAAGAGAGAAAGAAGTTGTGTGTGTGTGTGTGTGGTGTGTGTGAGTGATATGTGTATTGTTCATTTGCATGTATGTATGTGTGCATATATGCATGCATGTGTATGCATGCGAAGGTGGTAGCTTGACATCAGAGGTCTTTCTCTATGTTTTATACAATTTGTTTTTGAGGCAGGGTCTTTACACTGAGCCTGGATACCACCCGATTGGGCATGCTGGTATGTCAGCAAGCCCCAGGGATCCTCCCATCTCTGCCTCCTCAGTACTATGATTACTAGGGACAACTGCTATACCTGACTTTTGGGAGATTGGAGCTCAGTTCCTCATACTTATGTGGCAGTCACTTAATGAACTGAGTCCACTCCACAGCCTTTAAGAAAGGACGGAAGTTTTAACCAACCACAGTAAGAACAGCTAAAGTACGTACTTCCCACTGCCTCTCATTGCTCTGGGTCTTATTTTATCTGTACCCAAGGTAGGTAACATAATTTCCAGTGCATGGATTGGGAAAACTTAAGTCAGACTTAGGAAGGGCTCAAACACAAATTTGACTCAAACAGCTAGACTCTGGGCTCGTGAGTGCCTGACATCTATTCTCCATCATTGTTGAGGGCTTGATGCACACTGACCCTTCCCTGTACTCAAACTCATTAGCCCAAATGCCAGTCTTAGCCCGTGGCTGGGAGGCAACAGACTTCATTACGGTCTAGGAATACCTTCAAAAGGTATAATTCGGGAGGGTGGTTTTATGGCCCTAATAGAATGGAGAATATATTTATGATCAATGTTTGATTTTTAGATGTGAGGGAACAAAGGCAATTAGGTTTAGTCTTATTCACACCTAAATGATATCATGAGTTTAGGGGAGTTAAGTGCCTCTGTGTTTTAGGTTGGTGTTTCTGCCAGTCTTTCTTTCTTTCTTTCTTTCTTTCTTTCTTTCTTTCTTTCTTTCTTTCTTTCTTTCTTCCTTTCTTTTTCTGAAGCTGAGGACTGAACCCAGGGCCTTGCGCTTGCTAGGCAAACGTTCTACCACTGAGCTAAATCCCCAACCCCATCTGCCAGTCTTTCATAGTATAAACACAACAGAGTTAGGAATGTGGTAGAGTGAGGAGATAAAGCCTGGGAAGCAAAGACACACAGAAGCTGAGAGGAGTTAACACATTTGTCTTTGTACTGAATTGAAACTGAATCTATGACCGTGGTCTAAATAGCGTGTTGCAGACTCTCTAGGCCTGTTCCCACCCCACCTCCCAAAGTATCTTTCATGATTTATCAAAATGACATTGCAGTGCAAAGAGAAGAAGAAGTTGGCTTTGTAAAATGCTTTCAGTAAGGCACCAATACCACCACCACCACCAAAACACAGCTATAACTGATGAGCTATGCATCCCTACACCAGGAGTCTGAGAGCATGCTTTGAACGAGGGGTCTCATATGAAGAAGGCATCGATGCAGAGCCTGGCTCTGCTGGTTTTATTCATTGCCAGTTTTAGCCTACGTTTTGAAAATGAGGATTTCCACTTCTCTGTATTAGACACACTTCCGACTGTGTTTTTATGGCTAAGACTTGGATGGTAGGGCATGGTCTAGCCTGTGGTCAGTACCCAGTATGTGTTAGCTGGTCTCATCATAGGCACTTCATCAAGCCCAGGATACTGCTGCCATGTGTATCCTTGAGTAGGTACCACCAGCATGGATTGTGAGGTAGCAAAACAAATGTTACCCCAAATTCAAAGACCCGGATCCTGCTTTTGGCTCAGCTAGTGATACAGTCAAGATGATTATTTTTTTCCCAGCCTCAGTTTCTTAGTAAAATTAGTAAGCCAGAGAGGCTTAGTGAGGCTCAAGTGGGATCGTTGATACAAAACCAAGTAAAATGTAAAGGAAGAGTCAAGTTATACGGAGTGTATGTGCTGGATCTGAGAGGTGTCTGGATGCAGAAGATGCCGGAAGGGACTGGCTTTCCAGCTCATGTTCGTGATTATTTTGTGGAATAAAACTGACAATGGCCTTGGAAACCCATAGACTTTCCACTGATCAAGAACTCTCCACACTGATAACATGCTTTAAACCACAGTGGCGCCTCGCAGCACAGATACTTGGGTTCCTCTCCCCGGCTTGGCCATTGGTAGGACATGATCCATATTTAAAAAAAACCATGTCTAATACGTTGTTGTCTAATAGATATTATCTAATGTACAGTTATGGTTGGGAAACATTGAATTAGATTTCAGTGTAACCTACCAAGAAGTGTAGGACTTCAACCCACAGGTTATGGAATATGACTTAACTTTTGTCATTATCTAGGAAGAAAAATTAAGGGAAAAAGCCACTGAAGATTGCAAAAGAACTTTGAACACTTTCTCTATTTAAGACCAAGGCAACTTGGTTGTTCTGTTAATCCATGTCACCTGCCAGTGATATCGTAGGAGATACCAGAAACAGATTCAAGAATCTGTGAAATTAGCAGAATCTGGTTTGATAGGCTCAAGTTCATTTTACCATAAGTCAACTGATAAATTTTGTCTTAAAGTTATTGCTTTTATTGGGTAGTGTCTAACCTGTGGCAAATGCTTAAAAATATCGGTTAAATAATGAAATAAATAAGCACAGTGACCACCCATTTTAATGCTTAATACATAATTCATGGTGGCTTTATTGTTTCTTGTACACATTAGAACACCTGTTATGAAGGGGTGGAATATTTGATGCAAAGGTGTGAAAATTTAATCTCTCAAAGTATTTTCACAGAGTTGAAAGTGGTTAGTCTCAGATAACATTTAAATTCTCTTGATCCCTAACTTCTTGGATGGGAAGGGAAATTGGATGTATTTGAAGCTTTTCAGATCTTACATTCTATTCATAACATTTGAACAACCAAACAAGAATGGATTGAATACCATGGTTATAGTGTATTCATTTCCCTTTGGACCAAGAAATCCAAAGCTACAAGTTTGAAAGATCCTAAATGTTTCTCTGCATTTTGGAAAGCTTGATAATTTTTATCTACCACGTCAAATTGTGGGCTTTAAGATGCAATAATTTGTCAACTAAAACAAAAATCAGACATTCAAGTTAATGTGAGGGAGGTAGACCAGATATCTAGATCTAAGATTTGCATGTGAACAGAGATTACAAATGCATTCCCCATTCCCATCGATTCAGGATGAATATTTATAAAATTATGCTCTATGGTAAAGATGTTACAGAAGGAAGTAAGTGGTTGTGGCGCTCATAGGTCTGGCTATGTGCCCAAGATGGAAGCTGGTGGTTTGTGCTTATTCAGATAGCAGTGTGTGTCATATGTGTTATACACTAGATAATTAGAAGACTAAAAAGATACCACCATGTTTTTTTTGTTTTTGTTTTTGTTTTTTCAAGACAGGGTTTCTCTTTGTAACTGCCCTAGTTGCCCTAGAACTAGCTCTTCTAGACCAGGCTAGCCTCAGACTCACAGCAATCCATCTGCCTCTGCCTCCCGAGTGTTGGGATTAAAGGCAAGAGCCACCACCGCTTGGCCAACATACCATCACTTAAAAATCAGAAAGTTTTACATTTTTAAAAATATTGTTCTCTCTAAAATGGCTGGGTCTTTTTTCTGTATTCTCCACTTCTTCTTGGCAATAACAGGGTTGAAATGTGTCTGATCCCTTCAAATGGGACAGGTACTCTCAGGATAACCCACTTTACTGGGATAGCAGAGAGTATTTTTTATGATTGACCCTCAGTGTACAAGGTTGTGTCTTTGGCAGAATGTGATAGTTAGCACGGACAGTGTCCTCTTGGCCACATGTGACTTGATATACACAGTATATTCTTGATGCTTTAGCTCAATTCTTCTACATAATAAAACTCGAGCCATCCAATCCAGTCTTCCCCCTTCCCTTTCCATGACTACCATATTTGGGGACGTTCTCTTATCTGTCTTCAAAAGATGAACACGATGTTTTAGATGGAATAGTTTTATTAGTAAATACTCTAGGATAATATATGCAAAACAGGCTATAATGTATATAATAATCTTGTGGCTATTGTGACAAATTACCACAAACTGAGCAGGTTAAACCAAGAGACTTTATTTTCTTAGTTTGGAGAGCAAGAGTTAAAGCTTTGCTGAAGGTTCTGAGGGAGAATTTATCCAATGCGTGTTTAGCTTTTGGTAGCAATTCTTGCCATTCCTTTACTATTAGAAACACCTCTTTAACTGTGTCTCTCCCATCTCGTGGCATTCTTCTATATCTGTATCTCTGTTTCTCTTCTTATAAGGACACTAGCCATATTGAATTAAGGACAACCTCGGTGACCTCTTCTTGACTCTTATGTGTAAAGAGTCTTTTTCCAATTAAGGGCAGATTCACAGCTACTGAAGTTCAGGGCTTGAATATAATTTCTAGAGGATGTAATTAATTTGGTCATGCTGTCACAGACTCAATGTCTTTTTGCAAGTTCCTCTTCAGTTCTCAAAATTAGCCTGCAGAGCACTCAACCCGAGGAGATTCCGAAGCCCTGGAAATTTCTCTTTTTCTACACTCCTTCCGCCACTGAAGATCTCCTTTTATGTCACTGCTATCTGACAAGACATGTCATTAAATACATCTGCACTATGAATGCTAAACTATTTTTTAACACTTTAAATTTTATTTTTGTCTAATTAAAGATTCATAAAAATTACAGCAAGTGAACGGTGGATTTTAGTTTATTTTTTCAAATTTTGTTGTTTTCATTGTGTGCTTTTCCATTTTTATATTTAAGAACGATTCTTTCATATAAGCATTGACTTTACAATGTAATAATGTCAATATTTAATGTTTATTTTCTACACACCAACTATGTTCTACATTACATACACTGTCGAGTCTGTGCTTTGTCATTTCTCAAGAGGTAGTTGTAATTCTCCATATTTTATGAGAGTCTGAGAATGTGTAAATTAAAGAGAAATTTCCCAGGTTTCTGAGCTGTAAATTGCCAAAAAACCATGACTCACACCTAGCTCCAAGTTGAACTGCTTTCACTGATTTCTCATACTATTCTGAGATGAGAATAACATATCTATAGGTCAAAATTTATGTTTTTATTTATGCAAAATACATAATTGTAAAAAGATTGAATTTGGTAATTAGATAAAATAAGCTTTGTCCATTCTCTTGCCCCTTCAAAAAGTTCTTATCCCTAAAAGGATCTCAATTGCTTTCAAACTATAATTCTAAAATTGTGTGCAAGTGTGTGCGTGTGTGCATGCACGTGCACGCACACACAAATACACATACACACACACACACACATGCTCCCCTATATTGTCCACAGAGACTATTCTTCTCTTTTTGCTTTTTATCTCTATAACTCCCCCATTACTTTTGGCCAAGAGGTCAGAGTTGCTTCTTAACGATCTCTTTAAGCCACCTTCACCCTGTCTCCCCCAAGCCACCATTGTCTGTAGCAGGGAAAGCTGGTACTGCCCTGACTGTGGCTCTCTGACTATTGAAGGCTCTCTCACATGTACCCTCTCCTTGGTCTGGGACTAGCCAAGCTGCTTAGGATGACTGGCTATTGATCTCCGGAGAGCCACCTATCTCCGATTCCACAACATTAGACTTACAAATGTGCCTCTGTGTGTGTGTGTGTGTGTATGTGTGTGTGCGTGTGTGTGTCTGTCTGTCTGTCTATAAAATGGGTTCTGAGATATCCAGCTCAGATCTCATGTATGCAAGGCAAACTCTTTCCTGAATGAGCCACCTCCCCAGCCCTCTTAGGCACCTTTGTGCAATGTGTTTTTTCACCTTGCTAATGCATCTAAAGAAGTGTCTTTACCACCGGACTTGTGCTTTGGGATTGAGAGTCTGGGCTGAAGTTCTAACTCTGTTCATTAGTATTTATGTGAACTTGGACCAGCTACCTGCTCTAATGTATGTTGGCTTCTTGGAGTATTGTAAGAACTGGTTACAAAATGGGTGGCTTAGAAAAACATAAATTAGTTCATTCCATTCTGGAGGCTAGGAGTCCCAAATCAAGGTGTCTGCCTGGGCATGCCTCCCCTGAAAGCTCTAGAGAAGGTCTGCTTCTTCGTTTTAGTAGCTCCTTGTGTACTTAGGCTCCTAATCCCTGTCTCCATCTTCCCTGGGCTTCACCTTTGCCTGTGTCTCCATGAGGCATGCTCTCGTGTGTCTCAGTTTTATAAGGATAAACAAAATGAACCCTAATTCAGAATGACTTCTTTAATTATATTTTTAGAAACTTTGTCCTCAAACGAGGCCACATGTGCACATATTGGAGGTCACAAGCACAGGTGTACAGAACTTCAACACAGCATTTTATTTGCGGTGGGAAGCACTTATAAGCTTCAATCTAGTGTTCTTACTATAAAATGGAGATAAGAATGGTTTCATCTAGCTGTGGCTCTTGCAAGGATTAAGTGGCAACTGTGTTCAGGGCGTCATATAGCATCTGCTACATGCTTCGGTGTTCTCAGCCCTTTATATCTGCCTCCACGCTCCACACTCTTCCCACCGCTTTCCCTCTCGTGTAGAGACCCCAGTTCCTGTGACGGTCATGCGTGTTTGCTCAGGTTTGAAACAGAAAAAACACACAAAGTCATCTATAACTCAATCCCTGCCTCCTTCCATTAATCTAGATGATGCTTTTGAAGTGATTCTTTCCAACTAACGTCTTTCCCTTTTACAGGATGTGTAGAAGGGACTCCTAGTCCAACGACAGGTAAAGGACTACTTTACACTCCTCACCCATACATAATCCCCAACTCTCCTGCGAGCACAGTTTCTTTCGAAGAAGAAATTCATGGAGAAGCCCGTCCTTGCCTGACATCATCCAGTGAAACGGAAGAAGACGATTTGCTCTCTCCTGTCAAAGAAGGAAGGCAGAAACGACTTAGAGGACCGCTGAAGCATGCCTGGACCAGCCCATTTCTGGAAAAGCAAGCTGAAGATAAGCCTCTTAAACGATCACACTCAGTGAATACCATTTCCCTGGAAGCTGCAGGTAGACACATACCACTTCAGAACCATCCCTTGGACAACTCCAAGGGAGATTCTGGTAGGTATCACATTGTGGTTTCTAACTTCTCTTGTCTTAATTTGTCACTTTCTGGTTTTAACTTCAATTTAACAAAACCGCTGGTTACTGAATCAACGGGGAGCCATATTCTAGAAGCATGATAAGAGCTTTATCAGTGAGACGTTAGGATATTTGTTGACTCTACATTTGAGGGGGGTATCAGATGTGTATCGATGACAAGTTATTGGTCAGTTAGGTATTGCACCAAACAGTAGTGGCGACATCATATATGTTAAACTGTTATCCTAAGATAGACTCCATGCTGAGCATTTTCTGTCTTATTACAAAACCAACATATAACATTTAGGCAGCTATACTCCCCAATTTACAAATAAAGTAGCTGTGAATGAATAGGATAGGGTAATATGTATGATAATTAAATGTTTCAACTTCAGCTATCTTAGTAGGGAAGATAAAAGTAAGGGCACGGAGGATAGGGAAAAGTTCAGTGGCTAAGGTACTTCAAAGACCTGAGTTGGAAGCTCTAGAATCCATGTAAACTGGGCATATGAGCACATGTCGCGAACCCCAGTATTTCAAGAATGAGAAGTATTCTTGAAGTGATAGGGGAAACACGAGGACCCTTGGAAGTTCATCAATGTAGGCAGTGATGAGTGGTACCAAACATACAGAGAGACTGTCTCAAGCCAGTGAAGTTGTCTGCTGACCCTCACACATATGCTGTTGGACGCACATGTCTGTGTCCACCCATGCATGTGTGTACAGCACAATGTGGTAGGCACACATGCACAAACATATTCATCTGCACCCACAGCGATTTTAAATGGAGTAAAAGAAAGGGGTTTTGGAACAGAAGACCTTGGCTCAGATCTCGGCTCTCTCCCACATCAATTTTGTAGCCATGATACAGTTCCATGGGTGCCTTTTGAGCTTGGTCTTTTCCTCCATAAATCAAGGATAATTAGTGCTATGAAGTGTACTTGTAATTAGAGGGCTCATTTCAAAAGTTCCCTAAACATGGTAGAGAATCTATGACGTTGGTATCTGGGAAATGTTATGTAGAAGGATTGGGTTGGTGTTATGGAGCCTTCTTGTAACGGAGTTGTTGTTGTTGTTTTTCCAGTGTGGAGAGTTTTCATTCCAAATGCCAACACATGTTCTGTTGATCTGTAGACACCATGTCAGAGAATCTTTTACTTCTAGGATGCTGGACCTAATGATGGGATGCAGATTATACGAGTCAGTTAACACCTTAGAAAAACTTTATGTGCATATGTGCGTGTCTGTGTGTGTGTGTGTGTGTGTGTGTGTGTGTGTGTGTGTATCTATGTAGGTGTGTGTGGAGGTCAGAGGACAACCTCCTATCTCATTCTTAGGAGTCTGCCTCCTTTTGAGATAGGGTTCATTGGACTGCATCTTCCTAATTAGGTCAGACTGTCTGACCAGAGGATCCCAAGGACCCTCCCATCTCTACCTACTCAACTCTGGGGCTGCAAACATCTGTTCCCACAGCAGGCATTTCCACATGCTCTCTGGGGATCTTACTCAGGTCCTCATGCTTGTGAGGCAAGCGGTCCATCCACTGAGCCATCTCTCCAGCTTTGAGTCTTTCTCTGTGTATGGCAACGTACCAACATGAGCATACACCTTCCGCTCTCATCCATTTGACCTTTCCACAGGGACAGAAAATGTTGCTTTCTCATCATTTGGAAGCAGAATTGGAGGCCTATTGGGGTTCTGTTATTGTAGGGTTGAAGTTAGGATTCGAACCTCCAACCCTGACTCCAGCTCAGAACATCTTCGGCTGATGAGTTAACAGGGCAATGAGGGTTCTCCGGCCTGAAGCACTTTCCAAGTTCTCAATTCTAAGCACTTTGCTGTGGTCCTTCCCTCGGACATTTAACCAGTTTGTTTCTCCATGGTCTAGTCTTTAGTTGAGTATGCACATTTGGTCTTTCCTAGTCTCTTTTCTTGCTTTATTTGTCTCTTAGGATTTATCACCAAATTGAGACTTCTGAGCTTACTATTTCTTATTCATGAGTCAGCTCCCTTCTCCTTTTCCTCTCCCCCCACCCCCGCCACAAAGAGACCATAGGCTGTGTAGGGGCAGAGATAAATGCTCTCCTTATCCTCTTCTGTGTCCCTAATGTCTCTAATGCTGTTGGGCACCTACCAGCTTCTCACAGGTGAGCCAAAGCATAAATGAATAAACACATTGATTTTCATCGGCATCACGTGACACAGACAGCAAACGCTCCATGTTCCCAGTGAGAGCAAAGACGCTTAGGACAGCTGATGTTTCGGGATTGGACTCTGAGGGCCCAGATTTTGCTAGGCCACCTGTCACCTGTTGCTGGTCAAATGTCCCGTGGTGATTGCTGTGCTATTCCAAAGGAAAGAATGTCCGTGTTCTAGTGTAAGAGATAGGATAGCATGTTCGACCTAGGTCATGCCCGATTGTGCTAAATTCCAGAATTTCCGCAGATTCTTCATGCCCAGAATATGGACAATAATTCAGCGACTCATATACAAGGGCTGGAAGTCCATATTGATAGGTGTTATGAGAATTTTGTCAAGGACCAAGTTTGGAAGTTTTCACTCAATCAGACATTTGGCAGTGTTCCATTTTTATGTCCAGGAATAACTCGTACTTTGGATCAGCCAGGTTCCCTAAACTGTTCTTGTTTGGTTTGTCTGTTTGACAGGTATATTGAGTGCACAGCGGAAGATACTCAGTATCTACCAGGCACAGAGCAATGTGGTGGGAATTTAGTTTAACTCCTCAGAAACACATTGGCTGTGTGATGCCCAGTGTAAGGAGGATTCTAATTTGATACAGTTTTGAACTTGGGAAAGAATTCTGTGACTGTTTGAAAGGTTTGGGGAATTTCCCCATTACTAAGAAGCCCATTAGAGAGTTGCAGGAAATGATTTCAAGTGTGTAAATTATCTTAATTTATTACTGATGGAACAGACCTCTAATGTGTGTGGGTCAATGTGCAGAATTTCTCAAATAAAAATGGAAGACCATATGCATAAAATGTAACTAGAATTGCAACAATGGGGAAAGAATAGAAATTAAACTGGATATTAATGTCAGCGGGAGAGTGTATGCTGGGTAGGCTCATTTTGGGGAGTTATCTACTTTTTGCATTTCAGCTGGTTTTATAAATTCTAAGGAAATTCATGATGTAGCTAACTTTTGGATTTGCTTTCAGATCATCAGCAGTCAGTCTGGGCAGGCCGTTGACCCTTTCTAGCATATCTAACATGATTCAATAATTTTCTTTTTATAAACTTCCCAGAATTAGAAGCTGGTGCCCGGCTTTAGTCACCAAGCCCCTCTCTTTCCCTCCGAAGGTTTGGACAGGCTTCTTTGAAACCGTTCTTGTACACGGGAGCCTCTTCCTAGGGCCAGCAAAGGAATAGTCAGCATTTGGATTGTGTGACGGGGTGGTCAGGGGATTTTCTTTTCTCTCTCCAACCAAGCCGCTGTCCTGTGGTCCTTGTCCAGGCTGGAGTTCGACTACCACTCTGCTTTGCCTTCCAGGTCCTGTGTTGAGACCTTCCACCGCCATTGGCCTCTGCAGAAGCGTCAAGCAGAGCTGCTCTTCCCCTCAGATCAGCTGTAGGACTTCCTCGGAATCTGGGCAGCAGGATAAAGTGTCATTCTTGGGCTCCTGGTCAAACACAGATTCCCTAAGCATACGTGGAAGAGGCTTGGCTGCCATAACACCAGAGGTGACCACCAAGCATCCTCATCGCTCTACAGAACGTAGGTCAAAGGCAGCTAGCGCCTTCCGTGGCCATGCAGCCAAGGAGCCCCTGCCTCTGCTCGTGGGATCTTCTACCCATTTGTTTCCCAAGAAGTTAATGAAGGTTTGCTCCTCAGCAGCCCCACGCCCACCCCGGCGCTTCCATAAGGCTTGTTCACAAACTCTTTCCAGGCCGGTGGTGACTGCTCACTTACACTGACCGCTGAGAAGGAATTGTTCTGTGAGCGCTGCCCATCTTCCAATCAATGCCTGCCCAGAACAACAGAAAGGGCCTCAGATGGATTGGTTTCCACGGAACCATTGTCAGGCTTTGTGAAGCATTTTTGAACCTAATAAATAATGTCAAAAGTCTCTGTCGCGGCCAAAAATGTTCTTTTTGAAGCATTTGTAATGGTATTTTTGTTCTGCAGTGTCTCCCACTGTTACAAAGAATCCACGCCGCACAATGGGGATCGGGTGCACCGCGTGCCACTTTGCAGCGCGGCCTGCTGGGATCTGAAGGTTGGGCCTTTGTTTTGCTGTTACAGGTAAAAAGGTTTCATTTGCCAGCTTCTGCTTAGGGCTAAGGATAGTTTCTAAGGGCCTTCAGGATGGCTGCGTAGACATTTGGAAAACATAATTGAATGTCTGTAATTTAATAGTTAAAACATGAAATTTGATTACACCAGAAATGCCCAGGGAAATTCTTCAGGCTATGTGGAGGGTTTTGTGTCAGAAACCTGAAGCCAGATCCTAGCCGGAGGCTTTGAAACCCTTGGAAGTAAGCTTAATTTTTTTTTTTTTAAAGGAGTTGATTCCAAAGTTTCTCATTTGCGATAGAAAAGTCTGGCAACTCAGGGAATGGACTATCAAACTGGTCATTCTAAATAACACATTTAAATTGCTTTTCGGGGTAACTTACCAGACTTACATGCCTACGTTCAACACTATATAGTGTTGATAGCTTTATCAGTGAATTGACAGAATAGCATTTGTTTCTTTCAGTGTTCATGGAGAAATAGGAACCAGACTTGCAGTTTCCCCTCAGGGCTGACCTTGGAAAGCTAGATGCACAGAGATTAGAAAGACTAGCTGCATTCATATTTTCCCTTTGGCTCAATATAATATGTGCGCCTATACGCAGGTAGAAGTATGCCTACATTTGAGTCATCATACCTCATGTTTAAGTCTCAGATTTTATTTTTTAAGAATTTTTTAAAAAATTTGTGAGTATGAGTGTTTGCCTGCATGTATGTATGTGCGTCACATGTGTGCCTGTTATCCGTGGAGGTTGGAAGAGAACATGGGATACCTTGGAACTGGGATTGCTGGGGTTGCAAACCGCCCTGTGGGAATTGAACTCAGGTCCTCTGTAAGAGCAGCTGGTGCTCTTAACTGCTGACCTTCTCTCCAGCACCACAGGTCTCAGAGTTTCAACAGGAGTGCAGCGTGGGTCTAAGAAAACTGCATGACATTTAAGAATCGGTTTAGATGCCTGAAAGTTATTCAGTCTATAAAAATTGTATTTCCTCTGAGTAAGAAGCTTCAGAAAAAAAGTGGTATACCCAAACTCTAAAGCTTTTCCAATTATGATTTTTACAGTGCGATGCTTGCCTTATTATCTGCTATGAGCATGGTTTATTATAATAGAGCATGCAGACCGCATCCCAAGCATCAGGTCATCAAAGTTCATGTGACAACTACAAGTTCAACCTCATGCCCTTTGACTGGAGAGTAGTGTGTAGATACACTGACGGGTTTATATATAGAATCTGGGGTATTTTAACATGGGATTTAATTATGTGTAGCACACAGTGTTATCAAAGCGTAACATTGCCCAAGGAGATTAAAAAAAATCAACTAAAATTCATGATAACTGATGCTGAAACAGAAACTGGACTTGACAAGGTAGAGAGATTTTCTACCTACTGAGGTGCAAATATGTGAATTTATCTGAAAGTTCAATGGATAAAAGGCAGTTCTGTCCAGATGGAGAAAAAGGTTATAGCAAATGATGCTAATATGTGCGTATTGCAGTTGGAAGCAGCTTCCCAAATCCAGTCCCTGGGATGCTAGGACTAGAAGATTGTGGCATGGCGTGGAGAGACTGTAGCCAAGTCTCCGAGGGTGGCTCACTGTGATCCCTCTCAGGGGACCACACTAATGTGCTGGGCCCTAGATAAATTTCACAATAAAGACTCATGTACCCATTTATCAGAGACCCTTGGAAATGTGTACACGTATGTTTGTTTTGAGACAGGGTTTCTTTACATAGCCTTGACTATACTGAAACTCACTATATAGACCAGGCTGACCTTAAAGTCATAGATATCCTCCTGTGGGCCGACAGTATAGGTAATCACGTCTGGCTGAACCTTACGTTTAGCAAAGTTCAGCTTCAAGAATGGCAGTTGACCATCTCCAAGTGAGATCTCTTAGCTAACTCTCTATAAAAGACTTGAGATTTCATGCAGAGGAGAAAGAACAAGGCCATTCTTAAAACTTTGTTTTTATTTGATGTGTATGGGTGTGTGGATGGCACATGTCTGTGCACTGCATGCAGTGTGTGCAGAGGCCAGAGAAGAGCACTGGATCATGGGGAACCAGAGTTACACACAGGCCTTAACTACCACGAGTGTCCTGAGAATTGAACCTGGGTTCTCTGGAAGAACAGCCAGGGCTCTTAACCGTGGATCCATCTCTTCAGCCCTAAGGCAATGTTATTTGTAACTACAAATGTATGTTGAAGATTTGAAGTAATGAAGGGCTGAAAAAGAGGTCAGGGAATGAAATTAGAAATCCTTCAGAATTCTTAAGACATCCCTTTTTCACAGTATGAGGTCTTTTGTGAAATACGATCCTCCTTGTTAACTCTGTTACATATCCCAACTTCCTTTTTGCTCCAGGGTTAGGCCCTCACTCCTTCTCTCTCCCATCCCCCAACCTGTATTTTTCACTCCTTGAAATCAATCTGATTTTGAAACTTAGGAACTCGGGATCCACCCTGAAGAGCTGGTGAAACCCTGATTGGGCACTTAACCATTTTAGAGAGTCCTGGTAATGGCTTTGAGATCTGAGTCGATCCAATCAATGCTGATCCTTCTCATGTCCTTGGGTCTGCTCTGCTAATTTTGATTAAAAGTGAATCAGTCCTTCGCCTTGACAAACTAGAGACCAAGTATGAGAATTAGTTCTTTCATTCATTATAAAATTAACTGAATGCCTACTATGTGCTAATTATTTATTTATTCTTAATATAGCAGTGAAAATCCACTTTGGCCAAGTAAGCCTTAATAACGCGTCCTGTGTAATAATAACTCAATTGCATTCAGGTTAATAGTCTTTTAGAAGCTGTCTTGAAATCTTAATTCTTCAAAAGTTTAAAGTTCACTGGTCAGTGATGGAGCAAACCAAACAGCCTGTTTATCTCAGTCATGGATTTTGATGAAGATATCTCAATATATTTTGTTGGCAGTAGTATCGCCTTGAACCCCGGCTGTATGGTGTTAAACAAAGCTGATGAGCCACCATGACTTGAGGTATAGTTTATGGGCATAATAGTACCCCAAATCCTAAACTCCAAGCTCAGTTTACCCAGAAGATTTTTGAAGGAGGATTTTGAAGCTTTATTGTGAATTAGATGCAGCGGCGACTCAGGTCATTTGAATTAGAATAATTACATAAGGCTCCCGGTGGTGGAGCTTGAACTTAATTTTGGGTAGTGAAAGATTTGGGGGAACACTCACACCCTAGTTTAAAGAGTGGGAGGTACCAGCCAGGGGCCAATGTTTGTGCATACAAAGGTGTATTTCTGAATAGACAGCCTTATGGAAAAGAATGCAAGAGTAAGGGGAACATTTCAAAGGAAGGGCCCTGAATTAGGGCTCATTGGATGCTTTGGAAATCCACTCCTGAGCAAGAATAGGGCATAGTTAACTTTTTTAAAAAATGAAACGACATCTACTCAAAGATCTATAAATACACGTGTCGACACATGTGGGAGGGGAAGAAGGAAGGAGCCGGCGTCCTGTGGGAAGATACATTTGTTTACAACTTTGAAAATTGATAACCAAAGCAAGTCATCTTTAAAAGTAAATGTAGGCATAGAATGGGTAGTCCACATAATCTGTAAAGAATGAAGCGGGGCAGTGGTGGCGCACACCTTTAATCCCAGCACTCGGGAGGCAGAGGCAGGTGAATCTCTATGAGTTCGAGGCCAGTCTGGTCTACAAGAGCTAGTTCCAGGAGAGGCTCCAAAGCTACAGAGAAACCCTATCACAAAAAAAACAACAGGACAAACAAAAGCAAAAACTAAAACAAACAAAAAAGGATGAAGCTAGCCGTGGGTTTAATCCACATTACTGAAAACATCAGAAGAACAGACTCAGCTGTGAATGTCCTCTGGAAGGAATGGCCTAGCCATCTCAAGTTTCTACACTCGACTGCTAAAGCTTGCAGCTTAAAGTCAGAAGCGCTTAAATGGCAAACTCTTCAACAAAGAGGAAAACATGCATTGTGAACTTTACCTGGATTACTTAGAGGCGGACTGTCTTTAGATTTCAGGGAATGAACTTGAATTTAAAAATATTAAGGTGATTTTATTGTAATTAAAGCACCAATTTCTGTCAGCCAGACCACAATGGCACTCGTTTTCAGTATTCTTTTCAAAAATATTTTATAAACACGTGAAAATAATTCTGATAGTCAAAGATCAGGCCCTTAAGCTGTGCTAGTCACTTCTAATTCCTTCATTGTAATGCCGCTGCTCCCTCCTGGGCTTCCGTTTTTCTTTATAAACCTTAAAATGTTTTTATGTGTATGGTGTTTGCCTGCGTGTCTGTCTGTGCATCAGAGGTGTGCCTGGTGCTCAAAGAGTCAGAAGAGGGTGTCCGATCTCCTGGAGCTGGAGCTAAGGCTGGTTGTGAGCTGCTATGCGGGTGCTAGGAATTGAAACCAGGTTCTCTGGAAGAGCAGCCAATGCGCTTAACTGCCGAGCCATCTCTCCAGCTCTTCTCACTTATTTCACGGTTGAAAAGAAACTTCCTGAGGAAGCGTGAGACTGAAAAAGGGAAGCACATAGGTGTGATAAATTAGTTCACCACCTCGAAAGTTCAGTCACTTGGTTTTACTTTGAGAGAAGTTCATTTTGAAGATTGGGATTCCCACTGCCCCACCATCCCACCCTTTGCACACTGGAAGAAACTGAAAATAAGGTTAGGTTACAAGTCCAAAGTCACGTGTGAGGTACAAGGCAGAGCCAGATCACATGCCTTCAGACTGACTCACATCAGCCGCTCTGTTTCTCCCTGTGCTAGCTGCCGTCTGGTCTCTATGTTTTCTAGAAATTGCACAAAAATAATCGCTACTGTTCAAGTGAATTCTTCTCCAGATACCTATAAACCATTTGATGAAATATTGTGTACATTTTCTCAAGCACATCCAGAAAATATAGGCTTTAGAGACAAGGTCTTACTGTAGTTCAGGCTGGCCTGAAACTCACTGTGTTGTGTAGCCCTTAGTGACCTTGAATGTGTGGCCATCCCACTGCCTCAAACTCCCACATGCTGAAATTACCACTGTGTCTGGCTCAAAAACATAAATCATGACAATATAAACAAAAATGGAGCAAACATTTCTTGCATGTTTTTAAAAATCCACATATTCTCATTTTTCCTTACCTTGCACTTGTAACACAGCATGTGTCTGGGTGTTTGGAATAGCCAAAGCTGTCCCTAAACCGTCAATTAACTAATGCCCTGCCCCTTAACTCTCCTTCAGGGTGAAATCAGAAATCAACACTGCATGCTAGTTCCCTCCATCCCACACCTCCAGGTTAAAGTTGAATTCTTTGAGACAGAGATGTGTGTGTGTGTGTGTGTGTGTGTGTGTGTGTGTGTGTGTTGTGTGAGACTTTAACAATGTCTTTGTCACATGTCCTTGCATAGACTCAACAATTGCTTGTTGACCCATTTTAACCTCTTTTGAGCTTCATCTTCAAAGTGTAACTGTCCTTGACAATGAAAAAGACCTTCCTATTGTCTGCTCCTTCCAGGCAATCTTTAACAAGGATCTCAATAGCTTTCAGATGGGGAGGGGGTTGGCAAGAGGAAGGAGACAAGCAAGCTGTTGTTCTTGAGTGACTTTTCTAAAGTCTCCCTTTTCTCTCTTAGAAAGGAGCGCTTCTATAGAGGATGACAGACATTTTGACAGGTACAATATGCTTTGAACTGTTGTGTGCGATGATCCTTTTGTCTTGGTTTTTCCCAGCAGAATGGTCCATCTTAGGATGCTGATATGCGTATTGTTTGCTTTTCACTTAGTGTGGTTGAAGCCTTCTTCCTTCATGCCTTTTCTCCACCTCTCTCTTTAGGCCCTCTGCACGCATGTCACCAACCCAGATGGCGGGGATGGCAGTGCAGGGCACACTCCCCCCATCCATGCCAATCTTTCCAAAATACGGAAATAATTTCTTTCATGGTCTCCTCATTATCTTTTAAAAAATGAAGTAAAAGAAAGAGAAAATACCTGAAGGCATGAAAAAGGCAAAATTTGCTTATGGCCTAGTCACCATCATCTGCATATTAGAACATATCCATACCAATATTTTCCTTGACATATCCACACACAGCTATTTTTATAAAAAAATGAACTCATACTATACCTATTGTTCCATAAACTCATTTCTTCTCCATCACAATATACTGTGAAAAATACATTTTATACATTGTTGCTTTGTATTCTTCACACTTAGGATGTAAATTCCTAATTATGGGATTCGCTGGTTGAAATACATCTGCTAACTTTTGTGCTGGTCCAGATCAATAAACATTTTACCTAAGGTGCTTTCTGATTGGTCGAAATTAAGAAGTGATGATGTTACTTAGAAGAGATTTTGTTCAACCCACGGTTCTACACAGAGATTCTAGATGAAACCTTCTTCATTTTGATTTAAATCAGTTTGATCTACACAGAGGTTTTCTGCATTGGTATAAATGTGAGCGAGTTTCTGGCGTGAAAGCCTAGAGGGCTGCCCTTTAGGAACTAGACCTAGGATCTCCCCGGTACCTACGGATAACAGGGAAGTTCTGGTCCGTGTCTGAGATGATGCAACAAAAAAATCTGTAACACTGATTAATTTCTGGTTGGTGGTTTGCATATTCCTACTAAATGTGGTTGTTGCCCCACACACTGTTCCAAGGACAACAAAGGACTTGTCAGGATAAGCTTAGGGGTTGTGTTTTTACAGTAAAATAAGTGAAAACCGCTCTGGTCGTCCGACAGGTGATGCTGTTCCTCTTTGGGGCTGTATTTTCTGCTTTTCCTTAGTACTACGGAATTTTTAAAGTCTGCAGAAGAAGAAACTGATAGGGGATTTGGGATTGGGGGTTTATGGAAGAAAATAGCGTGAGATGTCAGGACACCTTGTTGTCTGCCCTTGAGAGCTTACTGTCAAAGGAAGCGAAGTCAAGGAGAGGCAGAACCTTTGAGGAGTCTGACATACATAGCTCTGATTTGAGAGTATCTGAAAAGACAAATTTGTGTGAGGCGGGGAACAATGTGGACCGCACTGAAAAAGAAGATAGAACTTGAATGTTTACCACAAACTACGTGGGAAAAGATCCCGTTTTCAAAACGAGGACGCGGTGAACTAGATGGGGAAGTAATTCCCGTCGGTGTCCAGTTCGCTTTCTGAGAGGTACATCCTCAACTGTCCTGTTTTCTTGGTGACAGCCTCCACACGCTCCCCAAACCTCCGTTCTGCCCTCAGGCTTCCACTCTGTCCTATTCGGAAAGCTCCACAGACTTAAGCGCTGATTAGAAGAGAACAAAAATCAAAAAACCACAAAAAACCACCAATGTCGATTATGACTTCTCCGGAGTTACAAAGACACATATGTGTATTGTGGTGCAAGCTGGGGGACACTGCGGTGGGGGGACACTGTGGGCCATGTGATCGGTGACCTCTACCGGGGCTTCAGGAGTCTGCCTAGTAACAGTTGATTAATGGTGTGTGGTAGCGTGGAGAGCAGACCCCATCAGGTCCCCTGAATTTGAAGACTTCCTCATTATCTTGGGCCTTTCACTGCCGCCCTTTGGAAATTTTACTCACAAATTAGGTGGAACAAAGTCGTCTCAAAGAAAATTATTTTCGGTGTTTGGTCATCGGGGAGCAGAAGGCCGGCTCGAGGGTCCTACGCTGCACTGAGACGGGAGGGGGCGAGTGGCGATTAAATAGCCGGGCCGTGTGCTCAGGCTTCCTACCTAGGGCTGGGTTTCCAGAAGAAGCCACGCAACAAAGGCTCTCACTTGAGTGACAGGCTGACCTCACCTCCCCATCCCTCACCCCTACCTCACCAACTCTGAGGTGTTGGGGGGAAGGGAAAAGTTTAGAATTTCCAACATTTTACCAGGCTTTGAGGGTTAGCACCCCATGATGTCTGGGTTTGTGACAGTGTCCAGTGGTCTCTGAAATTTGTTTTTTTTTTCTGTGATGGGATGATCCCTGTTTCATCTAGAGTCTAGAAATTGCTTCCGTCTCTATTTCCTTGTAAGTAGAGAAGCTGCATTAATCTATTTGCATTAATGGGATATTAACCTGTAGAATAGCAATAGCTCTCTACCTGTGGGATATCAGCAGAATCCTACCTGTGGCAGGCTGGGGATGCCTGCCAGTCACCTCATCATGCCCCTTAGCATCCCAAACAGCCTCCTGAAGGTGGATGATTGGTGAGTGGGTGTGCTTGCCCATCAGTCTGCCTTTTCCATCCTTTTGACCTCAGCACGAACACTGTCATCAAGGAATGGTGCTTGCTAATGAAGCTTCTGGTTCCTTTCTTTCCAGACAGCAGCCAAATAAAACTCACACAGCTTCTATCCATAGTTGTTTAGCAATCTGAGCAGTGTAGAAGAACCTGCTCTTTCATTTGCTGTTCTTCTGGAAAGTTCTATTGGGTGCACTGGAATAAATAACATTCACGGAACGTGGCTTCTGTCACATGTCTTTGGCAAGATTCTGCCCTTCCAAGTATTTTTCCGAGGCGGTGTCTTCCTGCACGTAGCCACCTAGTACCCGTGCTGTTTTCCCGATCTTGCTAACTAGAAGGCTCTTTTCAGAAAGCCAGTGGAGTGTGGTTTTTATTGCACTAAAGTGGGACACACTGAGCCCCTTGAATGTTGCAGAAGTAGTAAAGAGGAATGACGATTGTCCTCACATGAATGCACTTTGCCTCGGAAGGAAAGTTGGGTGGGCTAGGTAGGTTGCGGGAAGTCATCTACAATCTTTGTTTTGCCTCCCTCGACCTAGATATAAGCTTGGCTCTCCTCTAAGCCACTGCGAATCTTGAGATTCTGTGTCAAGGATATCGATCACCACTATAGAATTATCCTTCAAAAGGATGCTACCTTGGTAAAAGGCTACCTGACAGGGGAGGTATCCAGAGCTGCTGCAGGTGTGACATGCTAATGTCTTTGGACTGTGTGGATTTCTAATCTCAGATTGTCATTTTCTCAGTCAGTCCTCTAAGGACGGGGGTCTTTCTACTATTGACTTCAGATGGAAATACTAAGTCACTATGGGTAGAAATTTGTGTGTTAGGCATTTCCGTGTCTATTAGCCACTGGTTACCATTTTTATTTATGTATTTTGTTATATATAAGATATAATAAATATGTAGAAAAAATCAAATCTATAGTAAGGATATGCATGCAGCTAATAGGCTTACCAGTACAGTTCTCATGCAGAAAACTTCATATTTCATGTATATAATTTGATAGGTTTGGACATAGTATACATGTGTGAATTGGTTATCGCTATCAACATGATTGTTCTTCATTCATACCCTCTAAGAGTTTTCTGCTATGTGTGTGTCTGTGTGTAAGAGCACTTAACTTGGCACCCCCCTCGACACTTCCCTCTTGACAAATATTTAATGAGCAGAGCAATATTGTTGGCTATGATCATGATGTTTAGCAGGTACCCAGGGTCTAATCACCTCATCGAACTGAAATTTTTTATCTCAGTTAATCTGGTGGCAGATTATCCAGCCTTTGAAAAGAAGGAAGTCCTGCTGGATGTGCAACAAAGATGAACAGATGCTTAGGTAACTTGTAATTTTCCTTTAGTTCACTATCATGAATTAAATGGATTATTAGCAACTGTCTGTCTTCTTTTCCTGCTGGACCATTATATATTTAATATTCAGCTAGGTAATATTTTGAGACTCTGGCTTCTCTAATTAGATGAGGCTGAATCACACTTTCTTGTGTGTCTCTATCTTGCTTGGGTATAAATTGAAAACCCTATAAGGTGGACCGGGTACTTTATTTTGCTAGATTCTAGAGCCATTCATCAAAGATCAGAGTTATCGTGTCTTTCGAGGTTTGCCACAAGGTTATCTGGATCTGTGACTTTATTTTCAGTGGATAGGAGGAGAATCTTGTTAATCCAGGGTCAGGTTTTTAAATCAGTGTCAGCTGGTGTCCTCCAGCTTCCATCTCTTCTGTGTCAGGATGGGCTGGTCTCATTTTTCCTCAAAGATGAAGTGTGTTTAGCACAGGTTTCAAAACTATGGTGTGCCATTCTCAGCAGCAGTCACATGCAGCTTTAAAACCTTGTTACTGATGACATTTGCGTTCTCATATCTTTTGTTTTTACCTGACATTGTCAGTTTGTTTTCTTCCATTCTGGACAGGCCTCTCAAGTCTGCAAGGACTGGATTAAGGACACACACACACACACACACTCACACACACACACATACACGCACTCATACACTCACACATACACACACATATACACACACTCATACACACATATACAGACACTTACAAACACACACACACACACACACAGAGAGAGAGAGAGAGAGAGAGAGAGAGAGAGAGAGAGAGAGAGAGAGAGAGAAACAAGCCAAAAAGCAAGCAAGGAAACAAACAAAACAGTATTTAAGGAGTAAATCCAATTGAAATTAGACAGCACATTTAGTAGAAAGATTTTTAATTGGAATACAGGTGAGAAAAGAGAGTTGTGGGTTTTTCCCCCTCCAAGATAATTTCTTTTCCTCATAAAAGAAAACAAAGATGTGCCAAATATGGCTTGAATAGAGTGTTTAGGACATCAGGAGGGCAAAGAATTTGCTCCTGGCATCTCATGTAGGAGTTTAGAAGCAAAAGGAAATCAGCTTCAAGCTGGGCATGACTGCCTAAACCGATCAAAAGAGCAACGGTTGAAAATGTCTGCTCATCAGATGTGACAAGCCAAGTTTCTTTTCCTCCAAAGGACAGCAAATGCTAAGTCTTAAAAAGGATTTAGTTGTTCTATAGCTGTGAAAATATAGATTAAAACAAAGATATGCATTGTGCACACATGCATGTGCGCACACGTGCATGTACACAGGCACATAGGTACTCCATCCACCAGACAAACCAAACACCTTCTGTTCCCAGACATGCCGAAGGATTCTAACTCAGATTCCCAAATGAGCTTCCGTGAGAATGGGGGACAATTGAGGAAGGCATTATCCATGAGAGAAGGAATTTCAGCTAGGAATTTCAGCTGAGTCGAGACTTTGAAGCGATACAGAGAAGATGATTGAGGCTTCAGAAGAAACCAAGTATCCTATGCATTTAATCCTCCTTACAACCCAGGAAGGTCGGTTTCTTCAGATGACCAGAGGTGCCTATTTCATCTGGGAAGGTCAGGGATGCTGTATACATGTCCAAGAGCACAGTCTGCAGACATATCTGAGTTTGGATTTTGCTCTTCCAATTCAGCTGCTGTGAAGCCTTGGGTACAGTACGTAGTAGCCCTTCCATATCCCTATCTTAAAAATAACGTTACCGAGAATGTCTACCTTCGGCCTATTACAAGGATTAAATAAAGGAATATACAATGAGACACTTGGTGTGGTTTCAGGCTCAATAAGCTCCCTTAAGCTTCTAGTGCCATTCTAAGTAGGAGACAGATCCTGTAGACCAGTGGCTGTTAACTGTCCTAATGTTGTGCTCCTTTAATAAAGTGTGATGGTGATCCCCCAACCATACATTTATTTCCTTGCTGCTTCATTACTGCGACTTTGCTACTGTTACGAATCCTAATATAAATACCTGACATACAGGAGAGCTGATGTCTTGACCCACAGGTTGAGATTCACTGCTGTAGAAACAGCAAAGGCCAAAAGGTAGTCACATTTTTTAAAATGTTAGTTATTATTCTTTCATACAATACATCCCAACCACAGCTTCCCCTCTATTTACTCCTCCCGGCTGCCCTCCTCTCCCCCAAGTCCATACCCTCTGCCCTGTCTCTCCCCAGAAAAGAGCAGACCTCCCTGAGACAACAACTGAACACAGCACAACAGGATATGATAAGACAAGACACACATCCTCATATCAGGACTGGGTGAGGAAAAGGGTCCCAAGAGCAGGTAAATGAGTCAGAGACACCCCCACACCCACTGTCAGGAGTCCCTACAGAACACCAAGCTAATAACCATAACATATATAGAAGACCCAAGTAGGCTCTGTGATTGGTGCTTCAGTCTCTGTGAGCCCCCATAAGCTCCCCCTGTGTCTTTGACCCCTCTAGCTCCCACAATTCCTCCTCTGCCTCTTCCCAGGGAGACCTCCAGCCTAGACTTTCTCTCTGCCTAATGTTTGACTGTAGATCTCTGTATCTTCCCCATCAGCTGCCTGAGAGATAGCCTCACTGATATGCCTGGAACAGGCACTGATCTATGACTATAGCAGAGCATCATTAGAAATCATTAATCATTTCATTCTATTTATTTATTTATTTATTTATTTATTTATTTATTTATTTATTTATAGGACCTGTTATGTTTGGCTCTACAGTAGGTCTCTGGGCTATTTAGTCTCTGGTTCCTGATAATCCAGGCACGGGCTCCCTCTCTGAGGTGTGGGCCTCAAGATAGCCCAGTCATTGGTTGGCCACGCCCTGTGTTCTGTGTCACCATTTCCCCAGCACATCTTACAGACAGGGACAAACTGCAGGCTGAAGGTCTGATAGCTGGGTTGGTGCCCCAGTCCCATTGGCGGAAGTCCACACGGTCACTCTTCGGAGGGTGTTTCTTGACTTTGGACTTGGGGCTATTCAAATGTCCTTTCTGCTTTCCCTTCTTGGCTCTGGATTTTGATAGCTGAAATGCCCAGTGACATCTGACTATGTATCCAACCTGACAGCCTTTACGCCACAAGACTGGAAGTTCAAGAAACCAGAACTTTCCTTTCCTAGGTGAGCAAACGGGATAGTTGCTTAGACCATATTCTCCAGTACTCAGGAAATACACTTTCCCTCATAGTAGATAGATTGTACCCAATGTTCAACACTATGTCATTTTTGCTATTCGTATTATTTTATGTTTATACTGACTTAAAAAAGCAAACAAAAACTGTGACCCAGAGTGGAAGAGAGTGTTCCCTCTTTCTCTTACCAAACAGGCTTTCAGGCTCCCAGCCCTGTCCCTTATGGGTCACTGGAGGATCTAGGCTGTCCCAGACGGTCCCACACTGAGTCACCCCAGCCTAGTAGGAATGACTCACATCCTAACAGGTACACATCACTGTGAAGTGGGAGAAAAACAAGCGTGTGAACATGCTCTGTCTACATCGGAAGGTAACACAAAGCTATTCTAAAAATAAATAGGAACGAGTGAGGAAGCTTGGCTTGCTGTGGAACTAGAAGGTGCTTGTGATTAATGGGAAGTAGAGAGCCCGGCCAATCCTGAGAACTCACACTTGGGTGACAGGCTGAGACAGATGCGGTCCCATGCCAGTCAGAAGGCTAGAGTGTCGTAGGTCATCTTGATATTTAACTCGCTGTGTGTCCTGCGGACTTAGGGCGCTTGCCCTCCCTACGTACTTTGCTTCTCGGTGAGGGAGTGCCATTGAGCCCCTGCTCTGTACGTTTTCTTTAGAGTCGAAACTAGTATTATCCCTGGTCTGGCTCTTGCTTTGTTTTCTGTGAGCTCATATGTTATGGTAAGCAGGAGGCTATCATAATAGCCTGATGTCTGTGGTGGTACATCAGAAGCCAGGTTTGTCCTCACTTGCCATGAAACAGAAGATAAATCTTCAAAACTGCTTCTTATCAGGCTAAAACCCTCATAACCTCATAGCTGTCATAGTCTTGGGTTCTGGGTATGGATAACTGTTATTTTGTGAATGGGCCTTAATGATATGAAATTGCGTTGGGATGGTTTGCTCCATGGTGGTACTGTGAAAGTTAAAAGATTTAGTTAGTGTCATAAAGACTCAGTGCTGTCGCTGAACCTGGAATCTTTTTAAAGGCTTACACATTGAGTCTTCAATTTATGGGGAGGTGGTAGAATATTTTAGGGTTGTTTTTGGAGGGGGAGACTTCAAAAGGTATTGTGGGTTCCTAATACTGTCCTTCCCCTCACCTAACTCTTTCAGGTTTATTCTGATGTGAAGGATTTTCCTCCTCTCATGCCCCACCGGCACAGTGTGCTGCCTCACCACAAGCTCAAAAGCAAATGAGCTAATTGGCTATGGGTCAAAACCCTTGAAGTTACAAGACCCAAGAAACCTCTTGTCTTTATACGCTGGCTCGAGCTGATGCATGTCATAGTGGTAGAATACTGGACAGTGTCTTTGTTAGGGTTTATTGCTGCGAAGAGACACCATGGCCTTGGCAACTCTTATAAAAGAAAAATAAAAATATTTAATTGGGACTGGCTTACACTTCAGAGGTTTAGTCCATTATTGTCATGGTGGGTGTCTCAGTTAGGGTCTCTATTGCTGTGATGAAACACCATGACCAAAAAGCAAGTTGTGGAGGAAGGGTTTATAAGGTTTATACTTAACATTGCTGTTCATCCCTGAAGGAAGTCAGGACAGGAACTCAGACAGGTCAGGGTCCTGGAAGCAGGAGCTGATGCAGAGGTCATGGAGGGTGCTACTTACTGACTTGCTTCCCATGGCTAGCTCAGCCTGCCTTCTTATAGAACCCAGGACCAGCATCTGAGGAATGGCACCACCCACCGTGAACTAGGCCCTCCCCCATTGATCAGTAAATGAGAAAATACCTTATAGCTGGATCTCAAGGAGGCATTTCCTCAGCTGAGCCTCCTTCCTCTAATGACTCCAGCTTGTGTCAAGTTAACGCACAAAACCACCCTAAAACAGTGGTAAGCTTGGTGGCACACAGGCAGACATGGTGCTGGAGAGGCAGCTGAGAGTTCTACTTCTAGGTCTGCAGGCAGCAGGAAGAGAATGCCACACTGGCCAGGCTTGGGCATCTGAGACCTGAAGACACACCCCCCAGTGACACACTTCCTCCAACAAAGCTCAGCTACTCCAGCAAGGCCACACCTCCTTACAGTGCCACTCCCTAAGCCTAAATCACCACATATAGTGTTGTTATTATGCTAAACATCATCTCCTAGGCAAGGTGATTGCATGTTTCCTTTTGTGACACACTCTTAGAAGGCTCAAGAATTAGAAATAACATTGCCATGTCTAATGTGTTGCCGGGGATACCGTGTTTCCTCCTCCACCATGCATTTATCCAGTAATATTCCTTCAAGTCATTCTTCAAATATATTTTAACATTTAGTTTTATTTGATGCGTATAGATGTCCTTGCATGCGTCTTTGCACCACCTACATGCAGTGCCCATGGAGACTGGAAGAAAGCATTGGATCCCCGAAGACTGGAGTTACAGATAGTTGTGAGCTGCCATCTGGGTGCTGGGAACAAGCCGAGGTCCTCCGGGAGAGCAGCCAGTGCTCTTAACTGCCGAGGCACGATTGCTCAAGTGGTACTTTTCCATTCTATTTCCATTCTACCTCTGAGATCTTCACATATAGGCTCTGGAACATTAATACGCTTGGCAGAGGTCTAACCATGAAATTAATGAGTATAAATCATTCCCATCATAGATAAGAAAATATGACAAAGAATTAAAGCGCTAAGATGGCAGTTTTAGGGGAAGAACAACAATGCCATGACTTGATTGTGTCCTCTAGCAATGAAGGGTATAAACTTCCCATTAGAGTTGAGCATGGCCACTGTTTAATAGAATATTTACCTTTGGGATCACTATTAAGGGCAAAGAGCGTGGCAAACAAAACAGACTATTGAAATGCACATCCTGGAAAAAAGTACCAGTCCCAGTAGTTGAGTGACAGTTTCATGCCCTGTATAACGGGGTCCTCTAATAGCAGATGTCCTTGGTTGTAGCACAATTCCTAATTGGTCTTATTAAATAAAACCTAGACTCAGATATTAGGGGGTGAAAGTTGAAGGATCAGAGAAGTAGTGTGGCCAACCACTAGAGAGACCTTTTAACTCTTATCAGTGCTCAGACCGAAGGAGCGATGATGTCATCAGACTGTCTCCTCAGACTGCAACTGTTTCCACCAAACCTCAGGCTTCACTGAGATCCTGTCTCCTTCTGCCTTATAGTCTCCCTCCACCCAGTCATAACACTCCCGTCTCCACCTCCCTAGTGCTGAGATTCAATCTTGTGTAACCCAACGTGGCCTGGAACTAACTCCTCTGCCTCTGTCTCCTGAGTCCTGGGATTAAAGGCATCTGCCACCACTCCCTGGTCTCTAGTGACTTAGCTCTGCGCTCTGATCTTCAGGCAAGCTTTTGTCAAAACATCAACAAAATATCACTACACTTGGTATTGTTATTAGCACACACACACACACACACACAGAGAGAGAGAGAGAGAGAGAGAGAGAGAGAGAAAGAGAGAGAGAGAGTGAGTGAGAGAGAGAGAGTAATGAATTGATTATGGCATTTTTGTCCATTGCACAGAATGTAATTTCAATCATACTCACCCCATACTACACTCCCTTGTCCCCACTCCTACTGATCCTCTCTCTTCCTAGTCTCCTTTTGTGTTGTATGTGGGTGTGTGCGTGTGTGCATGAGTATGTGTGAGTGTGTGTGTGCCCATGTTTGCATGCGCTTAGTCTTCAAGCACTCCAAACCTGCCATCGTTCACGATCTTCTGTTTTCTTAGCACTCCCTAAGCTGCGGTCACGTGTCAGGTGCTTCCCGGGAGATGAGAGCCATGGCCCCCATTTACAGCTGCATGAACTAGGGTTAGAACAGATTCCTCCTGGAGCTCCTGCAGGGCCCAGCTGTGCAACATTGTACCTGTGTGACTCTCTTCCTTCTGTCAAAGCTGTTGTGCATGCACCTGCTTGGGGTGACGACCAACAGAAAAGCCAAGAGCACGCTGGCTCAGCCTGAAAGTTGCCTTTGACGACTGCATCTTCCCAGAGACAACGGGTTCGGTGTCACTGTGCGTTGTGTCATTGTTATTGTCTGTGGCATGGATGGAAACGGATCACTCACTTCTACAGAGAAGACTGTGGGGAGGGGGCGCAGATCAGTTTTGGTGGAGATGCATCCTCCCAGGATCCCACTTTTAATAGGAGCCCCTCTGACTTGCAGATACCATGCAGCTGCCTCAGAACACACTCCAAGATGCTAGCTCCCCATGTAGGAACTGTGAAAACACCTAGGGAACCTTTCCAGAATTACTGTGTTGTTGTTACTGGCAAAACAAATAATCAAATTTAATTTCTGGATTCTTCCCTTGAGTCCTATGTTTCCGTGTTCTTCCCGAGTTGGTTTTGGGAAATGGCTAACATCATGCAACTCTATGCTGCAAGCAAAGCTAGGGAATGTGCTCTATTTTGAGCTGATTGCATCCCTTTGTTTATCATTCTGATACGTTTTTAAAAACTTCTCCCTTTCTTTTAAATGTCTGGATGGTTCTAAAGGGTAGGAAAAAAAATTAAAAACTAGTGAAAATCTACTTAAAGTTTTCCTTAGCTCCACATCCCTGGTGAACTGTGCCCACCTCTCTCCTCCTTCTCTAATCTGCCTTTTTTCTTCCCACCCTTTCTCTTTGTCTCCCCACTTCCTTCCTTTTCTTTCTTCCCACCCACTTCCCTGCTCCTCCCATCGAAGAGAAATATTCCCCATCCCTTCGTGAGTGGTGAATGCCTGATGGTACGACCCTCCAGAGCCCAGCTCAGTGACCTTCTCTGGGAAACAGAAGCTTAGCCCTTTCCTCGCTATGTTCTCAAAGTTGTGTTCCTTAGGCTGTGTTCCTCCCTACGCCAACCACGTTATCGCATACATCCTGCGACACGCAGATCCCCTGGATGACTCCCCTGCTCAAAATATCTCAGGGACTTATTAACAACAGAATAGCTTGCAAACGTTGTAGTCTGGAGTCCATCGTCTCTTCTGTGTTGTAAACACCAAGAGTTTTTCTAGTTTCATAGTTTTCCACTCACCCATCCATCCTGAGGTCCAGGAATAGAACCCCGGTGTAGGGAAGAGCGGCTATCCATAGCCACATCTCTAGTCCTCTTTCTTTGAGTTCCTTGAATGTGTTACCTCTTTGCTCTTTGCCAGCTCAGATGTCACCATTCCCAGGAGCCTGGGCTGCTGGTCCCTTGACTGCATCTTCCACCCTCTCTGTGCCATAGATGCATCTTTCCCATGGGTTGGCATACTACCTCGCCTCTCCTTCATCCGCCCATGAACTTGAGTCTAGGTTTTGTCCTCAGCATCCATCTGAGCATGAAGTACAATTTTGGTGCTCAGTAAGTTTTTGTTGAATTTAATACGTTAAGGGGGGGGGCATCGCCAGTGGTGAGTCTACCAGCATCATGGCATGATCATGAAACAGAGATTTCTAATCTTGTAATAAGGCGATGCAAAATGTGGCCTGGAAGCAGGCGATGTTAGGAGGAAGGACAGCTTCCAAAACTGACTTGTGATGATCAGCGTGGTTCTCATTAGTATGTTTGATTCCTCCAAGCTTTAGGGTGTAAGGTGCAGAAGGTGCAGTGTGTAGTGGTGTGCCCCTGGTTGGTGCAGTTCACGTGGGCCTCCTGCCTCCTGCCAATGTGACCCAGGTCCTCTATCGTGAGCGCGGCTGCGCGCTGCACTTTGCAGGACGTCATTTGTCTACTTAGGTCATTTTGATTCCTCTGTCAAGCTCTCCCTCAACTCTGAATTTCCTTCTGACCTCAGTAGCTGTAATATAATCTTTCGCCAGTGCCTGGTTGTTTTCAACAGACTTTCACTTTGCAGTTTACAAAAGAACGAACACGGACCCTTAAAGTATCACAAGGACGACGAAGAAGCAAAGTAAATACCTCTGGAGTTGTAGTTATGAGTCTTCCCTCTTCACTCTGGCCGTTCCTCCCCTCTCGATCCCCAGCAGCCCTGCATTTCCACACCCCTGGTCGCCAGCACCAAATGGTAATTTATCATCTTTCCTGGCAGGCTTCCTGTTTCATCCTGCACCTGCCTCCTTGAAAGAAAACAAGACATCAGATACTTATTCAAATAATGGAATAGCTGATCAACCGGGTCTCCACACAATAGAGAGGGATCCGTGCTAAAAGAACAACGTTCGCATGCTTTCTGCGTGACATATGCATCCTTTCTCTTAAGATTTATGAACCCATAACTATTGGTATTGTTAATATAATCAAACCTTTATAAGCCTCGCTCCAAAGCTTAAACTTATTATCAATTGGCTGCTGGAGGGAAGTCAATCAATTTCATAAATGCTTAAACACCTGCACTCTCTTTGACTCAGAGGAAGAAAAAAAAATCAATACCCAGCGTTCGTTTCTCGTGAGGTAGATTGCAACCGAGCCTTGCTTGCAAGTTTAGCGGAACTTGTAATTCCAGGAGCCATGCTCGAAGAGAATGTGAACATAATCGTGAAGTTTTCGAGAAAAAAAAATTATTCTTTTTCTTTTTCTCCCTGGATTCTAAATAAAAGAGTCGACTTTGAAAGAGAGCCGGGCAGAACAAAGCAGGGTTCGCTGACACTGCCTCAGAGTAAACCCCGACAAGCTGTGAGAGGGCTCACTCTGGTCACAGTGCAAGCATCACTTACCTATGAGCCAGGCCCAGCACTTGGCTTTGAGAATGCAGGGTGGCTGAGACGAGGTCCCTGCCTACAAGACAGTCACCATGTAATGGTGGAAGAACACGTCTAACGACATGCTTAATAAATATAGACATGGGATGACGTCATGCTACGCCAATGGCAACAGGGAAAACCGGAAGGGAAGGGAAGTAGTAGAGACAAGACATGAAAGAGCAGCTTATCAGATGCCTGGTAGAGATGGGGCAGTGCCTTGCCTCTATGGTCGCTGGTAATGTGGGTTATATAGTGAGACTGGGCAGGGTGCGAGTCCAACAGGGGTTTAATTCCTCTTTCTGTCATGGTGTCTTCTTTGTTCTTTTGAAAAGAATTCATTGAAATGCAACAAAGCAGATTCTGCTCGAAGGACAACTGTGCATTTATTATAAATAATATTATAAATAATGGATTGACGTTTAGCATTTGTGCTTTCTGCTCCATGTGTTATTTGGGTGAAAGGGTAGGAATACTCGGGTAGGCCTGGCATCGCCTCCATCCTCTCCTCTCGCCTGGCGCCCCTCTCTCTCCCTAGAGGAAGCCTCTACCCTGGACCATGTGCTCACTGATCTAACCCATTTGTCTTTAAACTTTCCACACTTGCTTGCTCATTGGTTTTTGTCATGTGTAAAATTTTGCCATTAAAATTAGCCATCCTTTTTATTCCTTGAAGTTTTCCAAAGCAGCAATAAATCAAATAAAATATCAAATTATTTTAAGTTGTAAATTGCTCTTGTTAAAATTATCTGTTATTATTTTATTAATAATTTTATTATATTTATGAACAATTATGGTATCTCATATGTATTTGTAATTTACCTAGATTTAGATACATAAACATAATTAACATAAAACCACATATATACACAATGTATATGTGTAGATAGATAGATAATTTAGGTAGATTGATGTGCTTATACAAAGACACACACAGTGAGTCCTTCATATGCATGGACTCCATACCTGTGGATTGAACCAAGCAGTATTTTGGGAAAACATAATATTGGTGCCAAACATATAGACATACTTTCTCTCATCATTATTCCCTTAACAATATAACAACTGGTCATATAGCTTTGGCATTAGGTATTATTATTCATAATTTAGACATGATCTCCCTATAAACGTCCATGGGTGGCCCTGTCTGTCTTTTTGCACTCATATGGTTCCTGAGAACATGCTGAACGCCCCCAAGACCTGCTGAGTGTTCTGTAAGGAGTGCGGCAGCATCGGTTCACAAAGTGACATAGTACAAGGCCAGCGAGGTCTTTGTGTGCCCAGCAGAGGAAGAGTCCTGACAGGAGACAACATGGCTGTGGTGGGTGGGCACGCAGTGCTCGCTTTCTGCACAGGGGCTAAAACCACAGAGAAGGTCATGCTGAGGCTCGGTGAGCTGAGCCCAACAGCGGCCCTAAGGGGACGCTGGCTGGGAAGAGATGTGAGCCTTGTGAACTGGGAGGTGACCAGAAGAGAAAGGGCCAGGGACTCAGCTCTATGCTGGTATTGTTATGAAGACAATAGAAAAAGATGAGCTTTTGCTCACTTCAGGAAAAAATAAAATAGACATGTGATACATGCAGTATGCTTTCCAGAGACTGTATGCAGGTACTGCTTTATTTCATAAAAGGGGCTTGAGAATTTGTAGCTTTTAGTGTCCCCTTGTGGGATCCTGGAGCATGTTTCCTGCTAATATAGAGGGAGGACTGTGTGTGTGCATGTGCATGTGTGTGTGCGTGTGCACGTGTGAGTGTTTGCACATGCATGTGCATGAATGCATTCACACATAAGTGCTACCTCTGACATTTTCTCAGCATTTTTCTATGACATCCACCCACATTAGTTTGTGTCCATAGAAGAGTGTCTTGCCTTCACCAAGTACTCTATTGATTCAATTCGTACTTTTTTCCTTTTAGACAAGTGTTCACTGATCAATGAGGCTGGCCTCAAACTCTCAGAGCTCTGCCTGTCTATGTTTCCCGAGTGCTGGGGATTAAACACATGTATCACCATGCCTGGCTCAATCCACACTTTTGGAGGGTTACAGTCTTTGTATTAGTCTTCAGCCTTAGTGAATGACAAACATTTGTCTATTTGGCTTGAGTGGGAGACAGCGTCCTAGGGTTGATGACTTTGTGTGCAGGGCTAGAGAGCAGACAGGGCGTCCACAGGTGGGGGAAGCCAGCCTGGACTAGCTCTGAGGCTGAGGAGTAAGGTGGCCCTGAGCAGGTGACTCTGAATCCAGGCTTCTGCCGCTGAGTATTTCTTCTGGATTCGGAGGTGGTCACAATCAGCACACACCTTTCTAGCGGTTAGAATGTCTTAGCCGTTAAGTTGTGAAGCAAAAGAGTTGCCATGGTTAGGCAATGGCTGTCTGACCTGCCTTGGAATTCTCCCCAGATACCCTCCAAGGTTATTTTTCTACTTTCTACACCTGGTGTACTGTTTGATAGTATGACACCTGGCGACTGGAATTTTTTAGCTCTCCACCTGCTCACAAAATATGTTATTTATTTTGTTTAAAAATAATCTCTGTTTTTTTAAAAGTGTAGAACAGAAAAGAACCCAATTAAAAAGTTTAAATAATCAAATTAAGCAAGAAACATCCAAGGTTCGCCTGGTCACCACCTGCCTGGTTTTTGGCTTTTGCACACCTTCGTCTCTTGGGTGGACACGGATGGGGTGGTCTTGCTTTTGTACAAGACCAGATCAGCGCTCCTTTAATTTGTCCCATCCCTTTTTCCCCCATCCCATGTCTGCAGAATTTAAAAGCCCCTGTGGGAGACGAAGATCGCTACTTTAACCATCAAAAGAAAAACCATGAGAAGGTGCGGATCAGACCCGGTAACCCCATAGATGGTCCCCAGTCTTGGTGTCTCTAGTCACAGTGTCTCTAGTCACAGTGCCTAGCATACATGCTCACAGCAACACCCAGTCTGTGCTGGCCACTTACATAAAGATACATATGAATGCAACCAATCTTTCAGGGTTTGCTTTCATTTTAGTTAACCGACTTTCAGAATGCTGGTGGAGTTCCCACATAAAGACATATCTGTTTTCTGAGGCGTTACCAAGATTAAAAGGATCATCGGTACACACTTACTTGATGCTTTTGGAAATATTTGCCAAGGTTAATAAAAAGAAGACCTGCTGCCTGTTGAGAAGGGGCTCTCACATCAGGTGGCATCAGACACCGGTCTGAGCAGAGATCTGCTCTTTGCTTTTTAAGTCCTCATTGTTGGTTGCCCTGTGAGGACGGCTTTCCCGCATCAGGCCTTTGCAAAGGTGTGCTTTGAAGAGGAATGTGAAAAGTGATCTCAACTGACAGAGGGGTAAGAGGAAACATTTGGGCAGAGTTGTCGTAGCTCTGTGTAGCCCATAGAGGCCTAAGAAAATCCAACCAGCTGAAGGGTTTTCCAAACCCAAGATGGGCACTGGGTGTGACTCCTGTTCCTGAACCAGATGCTGGTGCTTGCTTTCCTCTCTCCTTGACACGTGTTAAAAATTATGTGTTGAACTCTCATAAGAAGACTCTATTAAGAGGTGGGAATTTTGCTGTGTCATTTGATCCTGAGGGATTGACCCTCACTAGTGAGATAAATGCCCTTCTAAAAGAGACCCCATCCATCCCCTTGGTCTTTTCCTGCCATAGAAGGACACAGAGAGAATGGGGTGATCTATGCCCAGAGGGGACGGTCATCAAGATGCGAATATGCTCTCACCAAGATCTTGGACCTCCAGCTGAATTTTATGGGTCTGAGACAAAAGAAAAAAAAACAGAACTTGAAGTTAGGTAGATGGAGGAAATAGGGGTAGATCTGGCAGGAGTTAGGATCAAAAGACACCGTATAAAATGATCAGTTAATTAGCAAATTAATTAAAATATTACTTAAAATTCATTAGTCAGATATAGTCAAACTACCTATGAATATTCAAGTTTATATCCACAGCCCAGTGCTTCCCTTAGCCATAGGCAGAGACACAGCTTTTGACCAAGGACAGTGGTTAGTGCGGAGACTCATAATGGGCCAGAGTGCTGAGGATAAATGCTCCTCCCACCCCAGGACCCAGGGAATATTATGCAAGATGGGACAGGAAAATCCTGTGAGAACTGGAGGGTGGAGAGGAGGACCTGCTGCTCCATGCTGTCTTCCGGATATAGCGTGGCTGCTGCGATCATACTCACAAAGCTGCTGTGGCTACCGGTGCAAGATGGGGCCCTCAGTATTCTTTTTTTTTTTAAAAAAAATATCCATTTATTTATTATGTATACAATATTTTGTCTACATGTATGCCTTCAGACCAGAAGAGGGCACCAGACCTCATTACAGATGGTTGTGAGCCACCATGTGGTTGCTGGGATTTGAACTCTGGACCTTTGGAAGAACAGGCAAGGCTCTTAACCGCTGAGCCATCTCTCCAGCCCCCTCAGTTGTTCTTTCATGGATCAGTGGGGGACTCAGAGGTTCTCCCATTCCCCAGCAGCCCATTGGCACTTAACTGTTGCCAGTGGAGGGAGGTGTGGTTTTCTTCAGTGGTGTAGCCAATGGTAAGTTGTCCAGGCTCCAGCAAATAACCTACCCAAGCTCATGCAACCAACATTAATTAAACCCACGGGTAGCTATTTAGCTTGGCTGTTTGCTCTATGTACTTCGGACAAAAGGTGTAGTTTCAAGACAACATTCTTCTAGTACATATTTATTCATGCTTATTTTGTGACTGGGTAACAGAAAACATAAAAATATAAAAAAACCAATAAAATCAAGATCCCTGGTAATTGCATTATTCAGAAATAGTGAGTTCAAGTTTGATTTTCCTAAGAACATATTAGTGTGCTCCTGCAATTTCGCTTTTCAAAAGATGAAATTGGGATCGCAATTGTGAATCCTTCATATCATGCCACGTATATTTTGATATACATATCCTTGGAAAGGGCCTGGTCTATCATGTACTGCATCATAATCTCTGATCAAATAATTGGAAAACAAACCTTCAATAAACAGTCTCATTCAGCGATCTTGGTATACACCTCCTATTATTTCTAGAATAATATTATTATGAATCATATTGATGAATTAAAGGGTAGAAATGCTAAGTTTCATGACTGACTATAAACCTTTCAAATGCATCTTTATTAAAGTCGTTTTATTGTGACAAACTGTGATCAAGCACAACTCCCTGGTATGGTAAATGACAAACTCATAAGATTTTCTTATTCATAAACATGTTTTGAAAACACTTTCAATTAACTCATAAGCATGAACAGTTTGCCAGACGCTAGATTTGAGTACTAATTGAGTACCACTAGCCAGCTATTTTTCTCTCAACCTGACACTTACTCTTGCAGACTTATCTTTGAAAACTCACTTTTGAAAAGCCTTGCAGAAGCTCATTTCTGAAATAGGTGTGTTAAACTAGAATCCTCCAAGCTTCCTCATTTCTTTAAAACTCTGTGTTATTATTCTTCATAATTGCACAAGAAATTATTTTATAAGGCATAGAATGTATTTCTTTGATAAATATTTCTTTTTATTTATTTTTTCAATACTATACTTTGATCATAGAGTTTCTCCTCTCTTGACTCCTCCAAGCTCCTCCCCACCTCCTCATCCATCCAACTTCCTCCTCTTTCTCAAGACAAAACCAAAAATAAAATAGAACAAAAAAATGAAAAAATCCAAGTCAAAACAAAACGAAATGAAAAGCCCACCAAAAAAAAACCCCAAGCCTATGGAGTCCATTTTGTGTTGGCCAACTACTGCTTTCTCCGGAGCCTGCTCTGGGATGTGTTTGATACACCCAGTGACGCTCCTCCCGGGAAAACGCACTTTCCCTTTCTCAGCAGGCATCTATTGCAGAAGCTCCTTGGTTAGAGGTGGGGCCCTGTGTCTTCTTTCCCCTCCCCCTATTCAGCCCTTGAATTTGTCTGGCAGGAACCTGTTCAGGCCTTGTGCATGCTGCCACAGTCTCTACGAGCTCAGGTGTCAATCAGTCTTGTTATTTCTAGAAGACACTGCTTCCTTGGATTGGTCCATCACCTCTGGCTCTTACACTCTCTCTGTCTCTTCTTCTGCAGAGATCCCTGAGTCTCGTAGGGGAGGAGTCTGAGGACTACATCCCATTTAGACAGAGTGCTCCAAAGTCTCTCACTCTCTGCGCTTGTCCAATAATGATTTCTGTGTTAATTCTTGTCTTCTGTAAGCAGCGTCTTTGGCAGGCATTGAGCAACACACCTATGACCATATCTGTCTCTATCTATATGCATATCTATATCTACATGCATATCTATTACTATAGCAGTATAGGATAACTTCCTATACTGTATAAGTATAATGACCTATACTTCATTAGGAATGAAGTTATTGCTGTGTTCCTTTAGCAGACGGATAGCCGTAGGTTTGCCCTGGGAGCATGCCCTATCTTGGTCCATTTATTGGTATTATGTATGAGCCACAGCTCATGGAGTGGACCTTACATCCAATAACAAAACATGGTTGGCTATGTAGGTATGGTTCCCATACATTTGTGACACTGTTGGATTAGTCTGTCTTTCAGGTGGGTCACTGTCGGAGGTAGTAGTATTTGTATATAGGAAATATTGAAGGTTATTTTTACCTCTGGTAGTATACCAAGTGTTTTCTGGTTCTGTGAATGCTAGTCAGTAGGGGTGAAGCTTCTAATTAGTCACCAGCTCAGATTATCCCATGTTTGATGACAGATAAGTGGTGTCTTCAGCAACAGGGGCTTGCTAACGGGTAGTGGAGAATAACCAAAAGCCTGTGGTGTCTGGGTATAGTTTATGGGACCTCTATGGCCACAAGGCAACAAGCTGTAACCTAGTCCCGGCACTGGAGGTTTTATTTGGTGGCCTAGAATGTCTGGCTGGGGATTTGTCTAGTTGGCTTCCTTCTAGCTATCTTCCTTCCTTTGTGACTTCTACCAGGAATCCACAGTGGCGACACTAACCTGAGATTCAGGTGGGCAGCCTTTATTGTCCTTCTTGTCCTCCAATGTGGTCTTGCTGGGACACCCAGCACTACTGTGACTTACTAAAGATTTCTTAAGTGATGGGAAATGAATGTTGTAGTTTTTGGTAATACAAAGTCTATGTCACACAAAGGATAATCTACTGAGCATCTTTCCTGGGTAATAACGTAAGTTTAATGGATCACAGAAATATAAACAGGGAATAGTGCCTGCCTTCAGAACTTTTCCATGGAAAGTCATACATGAGTTCTGGTGGTGGGAATTTATAAACACATAGAAATTCTAGTAATTGACCTTACCATACTTATGACCTCATAAGTAGACGATCTGTGAACCCAGACTAAAAAGCACAAACAGGGAGCAAAAAATTTAAAGATGTGTACGATACATTTAAAAATATTAGGAAGGCCGGTTGGGCGGTGGTGGCACACGCCTTTAATCCCAGCACTTGAGAGGCAGAGGCTGTGAGTTCGAGGCCAGCCTGGTCTACAAGAGCTAGTTCCAGGACAGGCGCCAAAAACTACGGAGAAACCCTGTCTCAAAAAATATATATATATTAGGAAGGCACTGTTACATGTATTTGAAATATAAAAATCAAAATATAGATATAGGAAGAAACAATATTGTAATTTTAGGGTGACTGTGACTGTTCGGGAGACCCTTAAGAAGCACACAAGTATAACCAGAATGCGGCACTCACCATAAGATGGAAAATACACCTTTAAAATACGACCCAAGGTAGCAAAACACAAGTTGCTGATTATGAGAGATGGCTTGGGAACAAGCTATGCCAAGGCAGACAATGCTTATGGATGGCATGTTTAATTTCAGCTTCATACTTTGCCAAAGCTCCAAAGAGCGCTCATTCAGTCAGGGTCACATGCTGTTCTGCAAATTAATCTTTTGAATATTTTAATCTGACTTCCTTTGGTTCATTCTTCTTATTGTCGATTTTTAATTTGTTAGGTCACTTTGTACTTTTTGCCAGTGCTCAGCATATCCTAATTTTCCCAAGGAACACATGAGTACAAAACCATTACTTAAGATCTAGCCTTAAAGCCCTTGACTTAGGAGGCTCCCTGGCAAGCCAGGGCAGCAGAACTAATAGACAAAGCTGGCTGTATCTGGTTGCCTGGGCTAGTCGACTTGCCTTGCATATGTGAAGATATTAAGTTCCTAGCCAGTTAATTAAAAAGAGCTTCTTCGTGTGTCAACAATGCCGGGCCACGTCCATACACAGGGCGCGCCAGTACTCCTGTTTCAGAAGGCAACGTGCTCCAAGTTCACACACTTGCAAAGTCAGCTTCTTTTCTGTATGTGCCTGCTTCTTACCTGCACATCTCTTGCTAGTGAATTAATTTCCCCGCCAGAGTAGCTCTGATTTCATCCAGAAAGTTGTTTAAGAGAAAACATGTCAGGTTGCCTTTTGTGAATTCATTATGTTCATTAGGATACTGAAGGCGTCAGCTGAGAGCTAGAGAGACGGATCCCAGGTCTGGCAGTATGATGGGCACCCATGCGATGGGCACCCATGCGATGGGCACCCATGCGTGTCTGAGCTCCATCTTACCATCCATCCCGTCTTCATCTTCTCTAACCCCTCACTGCCTGGCCATAAAATAAGGATGGTGATTGCACCTGCCGATGTGATTGTATTTCTAGTTAGCTGCTATAAATATGATTCTGAATCATAGGGCATGCTCTGGCTGCTGTTATTTATTATTATTATTATTATTATTATTAATCTGTTTTAAAGAGGAGGGATGTATGTGAATTTCTGTGATGCTCTTGTTTCCATCCTTACATTTTGTACTTCATTGCCCCCAGAGATCTCTCTTACCCTGAGAGGTAGATTGTTGACAAAAGCTACATCTACAGTTGACATTTCCTCTCTGCTCTGTCGTTTTTACCCACTCCATCATAAGACATAGCTAAGGAAAAGCTTGTGTAAAAATTGAACCTCACGAATGTATGTTATTTTACATGTATGAAGGCAAGACCACACACTAACTCCGCGAGGACAGCTGCTATGATCCAGTCCCAGGTCAGAGTCTGAGAACAGTAAAACCTAAGCCCTGAAAAGAAAATACTGATTTCAGTTCTAAAACGAAGTTCCAGGAAACAATTATAACTTAGGTTTCAAACGTTCAGGTGTGTACTACTGCTTCTGGGCTGTGTACTAGTCAGTTGAACCTGTACCGAGGCCACATTCTTTATTATTCCAACGATGGGTCTTGTACGGTGAGGATGCCACCTCACTAAAAATAAAATTTCCTGGTCTGCTGATCTCTGATGTAAGTTTTAGTATCCGCTTATTGGTAGGGTTTGCATTGGGTAGAGTTTACAAATATGTTGAGGAGACCTAAGCTTGTGTTTAGCCTAGGCCTCTGAGACCCTGTTTCAGACCAAAAAGATGAAGTTGCTTGTGGCAGCCCTTCCTAAAGTAATGCTTGGCAGGAATAGGTAGATTCTAGAGACACTTGTTCCCTTTCTTTGGCTATCAGATCATGGAAACAGTGGAACCCAAGAAACTAGAATTTCCGCGGGAATCTTTGGTTGGAAGAAGCTAAGACTAAAGCCTTGAAGGGAGCCAGAGGAGGACAGTATATCCAGAGGGGGAATCTACGGGCAGAGGAGGATAGTATGGCCAGAGCAGGGATCTATGGCCAGAGAAGGAATCTACAGGCAGAGGAGAAACCTACAGACAGAAAAAGACCCTGTCTCATGGAGAAAGATTTGCAAGTGGTCAGGTGACCTTGCTGAAGAGTCTTGGAACTCAGACAATGGTGGGCTGGGACCATGCCTTGTATGAACTGTTTAGCTGCCTATAGCATGTCCTAGCTTCTATATAAACCTTGCTCTTATGTCACAACCCAAAGGATAGACTTGTGGATGTCACTTGATCTGTGTCCCTCTTACCCACACGGACACATTGAATAAATTTCCTTCCTCTATTTCTCACCATTTAAAAATTTCCTTGATTCTTTGAACTCTCTATTTTCAAACTTATATTATTAAAGAACTTCATGCCTATATGCAATGCTTTGATCAATGCCATCCCCTCCAACTCCTCTCTTATCCCCCCACTTTGATCCTCTACCAATTTTATGTGTTTTCTTTGCAAACTCCACCAAGTTCACTTGGTGCTGTCAGTATGTGCTTGTGTATAAGGACATCTACTGGAGAGTGGGTGGCCTCTTGGAGGACACATCCCTGGAGAAAACAGGCTCTCCTTGTCCAAACAACCGTCAGTGACCAACAGCAACTCATCTGTGGTAATATGCTACGGCCACGTTCTGTCTCCATGCTTGCATTTTGTCTGGCTTCATCTCCTACACATCTTGTACATGTTTTTATAGCCTCTGAGGATTTGTATGTGCAACTGCCTTCTTCTTTTCTGTAGTCTACCATAGGCTTCCTGTAGTCTTCCATGCCTCTGTCTCTTGTAATCTTTCCACCACCTCTCCTGAGATGACCCGTGAATCTTGGGAGGAGGGGGTGTGTTGGAAATGTCTCATTTGAAGAACACTCTGCAGTCCCTTATTTTCTATGCCGTCCCATGTCTGACACTCATTGCTTTTATTTTTTTCCTTTACCCTTGATACCATTAAAAAAAACACTTTGGGCATCTAAAAGCAATTATCTGGCTCATGTGGAAATTAAAGTTACATTCCTTCAAAACCTTCAACAGCAACATATTATTTCAGAATAAAACTGAGCAGCATAATGAAGATATTTAGAAGACTGTCTGAGCTAAGGTTTTCATAGCCGCTTTAACTGACTGCAGATCGCAAGAAGATCTGGAACAGTATCAATATCAACGCTACATTGTAACACTGTGCAATGCAATGTAATACAATGTAACACTATGCAACCACAATGTGATACTATGTAATGTGATGTAACACAATGCAATACTATGTAGCACGATGTAATACAATGTAACACTATGTAATACAATGTAATACTATGTAATATAATGTAATACTACTACAATGAGCCCCTCCTGGGGAGAGTAAATTCTGGAAAAGCAACATGAATAACGGATTAAGACTAATTCAGGGGCAGGATGGGTGGGGTGGGGCAATAGTCTGCATCAGAGCTGACATCACAAATTGAATTTTGAAATGCAGTCAGAACTGGAAGAGGTATGTCATATATCACAAACCTGAAGAAAGTTACATAGATGTGTATGCATGACCACTGTTTAGGATCATAACAAATCAAATAGTCTTCATTATGAAGTCAATGTTATACCAGAGCTTCATATGTATTCATACATATGAATTATAGTCCAAGGCATGAGGAGGCGGCAAATGCTGCAAGCTATTCAAATCAACAAAAATTAAGAAAAGGTTATGGAGATATTCAGAGAAACAGCTGACTTGAGCTAGTGAGATCTCACTGGCTCTGGACTGATAGTGGGGGAACCTGCATAGGACCAGATTAGGCCCTCTGAATGCGGGGGACAGTTGTGTGGCTTGGGCAGTCTGTGTGGCCATTGGTATGGGGACCAGGATTTATCCCTAGGGCTTGAACTGGCATCTAGGAGCACATTCTCTTTGGAGGGATCCCTTGCTCAGCCTAGATATAGCGGAGAGAGCCTTGGTCTTGCCTTGAAATGTCAGATTTTGTTGACTCCCCATGGGAAGCCCTTACCCTTCCTGAGGAGTAGATGAGGAGGTGAGGTTGGGGAAGATGAAGGATGGGGGAGGAGGGGAGGGAGTGTGGATGGGGATAGCTATGTAAAATGAGAAAAGATTATGTTTTAAAAAATCTTAATAATAAAGAAAAGGTTCTGGGAAAAGGTAATTGCTCAGAAACAATGTGTTTCCATGGATGAACAACATGGACTTTTAAAGTCTATGTATTTTTCTTTTTGTTTTTGGAGACAGGGTTTCTTTGGGTAGCCCTGGCTGTCCTGGAACTTGCTTTATACATCAGACTGGCCTCAAACTCACAGAGATCCTCAATATCTGTCTCTGGGTTTCTAGTATTCATATATATGAATATATGGTGAGATAATATCATTCACTGAATCTGGAGGTCACTAATATGACTAAAGTCACAGTCTCAGGCTTGCAGGCGAACAATTTACTGACTGAACCACCTCACCAGCCCTGCCAAAATCATTTTGAACAATACAAGTGGGGCGGCAGCATGGGACAGAGGGCTGGCAAAGAGAAAATCCTAGCCTGGTAACATAATGTATGCTCCCACGGAGGTCACTGCCGGACCAACCCTGTCTCACTCACATGCGCTAATAAACCTCTTTGCATTTTTATCTCTTCCTAAAGAGTCTTATCTGACACGCCAAAAGCGAATATGCTGTATTTATTTTATAAGTATACATATGCGCAGATACCCTTTATGTCTCAGAAGTAGCAAAAGATTTTCATTTGTATCAAGCAACATCATGATTCCAAACACAGAGAAACTGATGTCCTACTTTGGTGGGGGTGAAAATGACTCTTTCTTTGCCTAGCAAGCAGCCCTCCTGAGTCAATGTTGACATATGTAACTCTTTCCTGCGAGGTTAGAATGTCTAAGGGTGATTGCTTTGCTCACTCACCCTGGCTTTTGTTTCCTAATGAATGGGTCATATTAGTCTTTCAGCGTGATAGCACAAAGCAGGCTGATTTGCATCCTTCTGTAATGTCGGCCCTGTGTGTTTGAATTTGTTCTCCTATTTAATATGGTCTCTACTGAAACTGGGTAGTCCCTGTTTGTTCAGCGGCCTCTTGTGAGTGTCTGCTTCCCTCCTGGATAGAACTGGACCAGGAAAAACAAGAGACGGGGAGACTGTGAGAGCAGAGGGCTTTCCTGCTTAAATGAGTGGTTCCCCCCACTTTTCACTACTCCCAAGACTCTGCTTTTGTGTGTGCCGAGACTCTGAGAGACAGGGTCTGAGCCTTTCGTTATCTTTTCCATTTATGGTATTACCTTCTTAGCATCCCTGCTTCTTTGATATCTTTACAACGCTGATAGCCACGTTCAACCCCTGCTGGTCCATGGTTGGAAAAGCAGGAATATTTTTGAGACGTTGCTTACAGGGTGGTTAGAGGTAGCTGAGAAAGGGTAAGAAAAGAATAGAGCTCCGTGGTAGACCCCTTACTAACATGATTGTGGGCTGGAATTTGATTCCTGGCATTGCAAATGTATATTTTTAAATAAAACCAGTTTGCTACGGGTCTATATAGGCACCCACAGGCCTGCTTTTCTTCTCCCTCCTGGTACAGACACTCCAGTCCTCCAACTGACTGAGACCCACCATTAACCTGCTCCCTCTTTATGCCTCCCATGAGCTCTTGACTCTAGTCCCCTCCTCCTTCCCCTGGGTGCTTATCTCAATGCACATTATTTCTTGTTTCTTGGTTTTCTGATCATTCTTTTCCTCTCAACTGTGATTGAATTGGAAGCTGACTTTCCTTTAGACCCTGTCTTCTGTGCTAACGAACCATGTATATACAGCATCAGTTGGGGCGAGTTTGTCCAAAGTTGTATGGAAAATGTTAAAAATAGCTAAAACTCTAACACCTTTTGGAAAAGACAACTATGTAACAAACACCTTGGAAGTACATTCTCATACTTATTTGTGATATGCTTTTTAACCATGAAGAAACAAGATACAGATTAAAGAGGCTTGTGCAACCCAACAGCTAGGGGACAAAAGACCTAGATCCTATTCCATCTTTGTTAGGTTCGAAAGATACTTTTACAAGGCTAGGTTGTGATGACTCACCTGCTGGCTTCCTCCATCTTTGGAATTTTCTCTATCACTACCATGTCTGTGTTTTTCGAAGGGATCAGAAAATTGTTTTCCTACATATATGTACATATTTACATAAACACACATATATATGTATATACACATCAATCATGCAGACTACACACACACATACACACACATCATTTGAAGGAAAGACAACCTGGTTTTCAAATTGAGAATACATTGTTCCCATAGGAACTTTCTGTGAGTGATTGCTTGAGGGTGGATGTCTGAGTTGCGGTCCAGGCCTGAAGGCTGTTGGAGAGCAGTGAAACCATAATTCAGAATACTTCCTTACTGACTCATGTAACATCAGACCACGTTGTTGGAGTTATGAATATCATGCACAAGGTTGATATCTACAGTTGTAAATGGATATTGGTGGCACATGCTAACAATTTATTTGCTTGATAGTTAGGCATGAGAGGAGAAAAAGACTGATTCATTGCTTTGAAGAGAAAATATTTCCCTATAAACTCTTCTTTCTTCTTCTTCTTCTTCTTCTTCTTCTTCTTCTTCTTCTTCTTCTTCTTCTTCTTCTTCTTCTTTTATTTTTTTGTTGTTGTTTTTTTGTTTTGTTTTTGAGACAAGGTTTCTCTGTAACTTTGGAGCCTGTTCTGGAATTAGCTCTTGTAGACCAGGCTGGCATTGAACTCACAGAGATCCTCCTGCCTCTGCCTCCCGAGTGCTATGACTAAAGCCATGCACCACCACTCACCACCACTGCCTGGCTTAAACCCTTCTTTTTTTTTTAAGAAAATTTTGCTGAATCTACTTGTGCGTGCGTGTGTGTGTGTGTGTGTGTGTGTGTGTATACTGTGTGTATACATATGTCATGGAACACATGTAGAATTCAGAGGACATTTCGTGAGAGTCTATTCTCTTCTTCCACTGTGGGACCCTTGAGTTCTAACTCAGGTCGTCAGGCTTGGCAGCAAATGCTTTGACCAACTGAGCCGTCTCACTGGCACCAAGTCCTTACAGTGGCAGGTGACAGGGTATTGGGAAGATAGAGTGGCAGTCCGTGAGGTACAGCACCAGGCCTCCTCAGAGAATCTGGTATTCATTTGAGGCTTGAAAACTCTTATTAAAACTGGATTTTATAGTTGATATTTAAAAGCATAATGCTTTTTAAATAAAGCATACTTTTTGTTTTATTTATTTATCTTTAAAAATACAATCTTTTCTTATTTTACATATCAATCCCAGTTCCCACTTCCTCCCCTCCTCCCACTCCCTTCACATTACCCTCCATCCCATCCCCATCCACTCCTCCAAGAGGGTAAGACTTCCCATGGAGGGTCAACAAAGTCTAGCACATCGCTTAATAAAGCATACTTTTACAAAGATAAAATATTAAGAAAGTACGAATAAATGATTGAGAACAGGAGAAGCAGAATATGGTATGTTATTAATTTAATTCTTATCAAGTTACCCCCACATATTAGAAATAAGAAAACACTTACTAATAAATAAGATAGGCCAAGAAATTGTATCGTCAGAAGATTCTGTGCTTTCCCACACCTGTAATATAGAGCTCTGGGCCCCCAGTAAATGGTGGGACTTTTAAGACAGTCCAAATGGTTCCGTTAAACTGCATTTCCAGTCCTCTGTTTTCTCTTCCCTGTACTCAAAGCCTCCATCTGTCAGGCACAGCGGGGCTTGTTTACTCTCTCTGGATGAACAGATAATCTTTTCTCTCAGGTCTATGTCTTTAAAAAGATATTACATTTGCGTATGACTGGACTACTTTTATGACTTCATTTCCAGTATTTGAATGTCTAGGCTCTGAGGGTTATATCTACCCTGGAGGCAAACAGTGGCATCCTTAAAAAAAAAGCCTGTTTAATTAAGTTCAATCACATATGGTCCAGAGTCATACGGTATAAGATCATTTGAATACATCTTGGTAGTCTTCCAAATCCTGTAAATTCATCCCTCTTATCGAAGAATTAATTGCAAAAGAAATATACTCAAGTATGGTAAATGTTTATCCAGTAGGCTTCCCTTCATATAAATGTCCCTGGTTTCCAGGATGGTGTCTTAAAAGAAATGGACCAGTAAATTTTAATTGATGTTGGGAGGGCTGGCTGATATAGTCAGCTACATGGCATCTCTTTCCTTCATCTTCTTTTTTTATGATTGTTTATTTCTATGTTTAAGTGTTTATTTGTTTAATTAAAATATATTTATATCATTTCCCCTTCCCTTCCCTTCCTCTAACCCCTCCTATATACGCCCTTTGCTTTCTCAAATTCATGATCTCTTTTTCTTTTGATATATTGCATTGCTCCCATGTTTTGGCTTTTAATGTATTCAATTATTTTGTTTGGCTTTGACTGAATTTGTGATCTGGGGTCAAATCGACAATTTTAGGATCACTTTTACTTTGGTCAAAGATACAGCCCAGTTGGGTGACCCTAGCTCACTACTTTGGGCATGTCACTGGTTAATTTATGTCTGTGCCACCGGAATGCCTTCTATCCCTCTTTCAGTCCTTTGGCTGGCAATGTTCTGTTTAACAGGTGTCTCTTTTCTCTAATCTTTGTGCTGTTCTGGGTGGAAACTCCTATGGGCCATATACTCTCACTTCAGGCAGGGATCAGCCACTCAGTCTCTAATAGTTTTGAATTAGTTCAATCGTTCTGCACAGCTCAATAGGCATCCTCATATATGTTCCTTATCCCATCTAAACAAACAGATTTAGGGATAAGTAATGTGTACATAGTTTGCTATTTTTCTTCAGTGACTTCTAGTCATCAAGGCTAAAGAGATATTTTAGGAACAAATCTGTAATTTAGGGGTTCAGCATTTGGCTCCTACAATGGCTGCTCTTTGTAGCACCTCTCAATTGAATGGGAAGGAATAATATGTACCAACCGTGAACTGCTTGGTCTGCTCCTGGGAGTTAGCTAGTGGGCATTTCATCCGCAATCTCACTCATTTTTAAGAGTAACTTTTGAGGGTGGCTGTGATGTTGACCTCTTCCCACCCAAAAATGGGCTGCTCAGAGCAGTGAAATACCTTGCCTGCGGTTGTCGGGCTAGTAGAATTCAACGTATCTTTCCGGGTCCTTAGCTCGTGTTTCTGTGAAACAAAAATGTCCTTCAAGAACCATGACATGGAACATGTAAGGAAACTTGAGAGCTTAACAGTTTTGCCTAAAGCGGCATGGTTTAAACCAAATCAAACCACCATCAAAGCCTAGGTTTATATCTCTTTGCTAGGTGTGACTTTGAAATCTCATTTCTAATTCATTTGCCCTATCTCAAAGCCACAGTAATACAGAGATTTTATATTTTGGGGTTAGGACTTAGGTTACAATCTATGCTCACTGTCTACTCCTTTGGTGCATTTATTGGTTACATTTGTCCCCAGGTCTTGGTAAAAACAGAATATTATTATATTAATCTCTTAAAAACGTTTTTCAGCCGGGTGGTAGTGGCGCACGCCTTTAATCCCAGCACTCGGGAGGCAGAGGCGGGCGGATCTTTGTGAGTTCAAGGCCAGCCTGGTCTACAAGAGCTAGCTCCAGGACAGGCACCAAAGCTACAGAGAAACCCTGTCTCGAAAAACCAAAAAAAAAAACAAAAACAAAAACAAAACAAAAACGTTTTTCCTACTTTTCCCATACCATGTGTTCTTCTAAGAAATGATGCTATATATTTGCTTCTTGAGGGTACCTTAAGTAGCTATGATGGGGTTTATATATTTAGGGATCATATTTGTTACTGTGAAGAAATTCCCTTTTAAAGATGCTGCATTTATGGCACACTGGGTTCATTTCCAGAAGAAAACGGGAAAACATTAATGACCTGGAAAGAGTGGGAAGTGAAACTTGAGAAAGAACGCTAAAAATACATTGTGTCCAAGTAAAAGATACATTGTATTCAAGGTTTTCGACCAAGGCACTAAAGGCTGAATATTTTAACTGCTGTTGTTATCAACCTGGGTAGTCTCATTGTGGGTCAGAATTTTACCTGGACTCAAATGAGAGAGTTTTAACCTCCATTTTCCTTGTTTTGTTTTTGTTTTTTTTTTTTCAAATAATTCTGGGCATTCTTAGATGACGGCTGTCTTCAGAGGCTGAGGTGGACTATGTCGAAGATTCCTGGAGTTCATGGAGTAAGAACCATCCCTACTCCTCTCTGAGCATCCCCTGGTCAAACAACAGACGCAAGGATCAGAAGCATACTGAGCAGATGACCCCAGGGATGCCTGGATTGGGTAACTCTCATCTTCTCAGGGAGCACCAGGTCCTCGGTGGAGGAATTCTTTGAGGTTGACTTTAGCTAACTACTCTAGCAAGTCGGGAATTGGGGGTTGTACCTGTCACGTGATTAGAACACTCAAGTCCAGAAGGCCCTGGTGGACTGAACACTTCCCTCGGTGATACGATCCGCTGGAAACAGGAAGAGATAGGAGATACCGCGGCAGAAGTCGTGGTTCCTATTTTCACCTTGCTTGTCCTATTTTCCTAGACATTATCCTTGTTTGTGCGTTAAAATCGATCCTGGGAGCTTTAAGCAGTGTCTGGCCAGATCTCACGGGAGCCGAATTTAATGGAAAACGTATATCACCTGTGGGACTGGCGATTTAGAATCTCCCCCAAGTAATCCTAATGGATTACTAATGGCAACTGATGGTGAGAGCCACTGCCCTAAAGCACCTCTGTCTTCCTGGCATAAAACACACATGCATGTTCTTTTCCTTGTGTTCAGACAATGAGTAATAGCCCCTTTCCTAGCAAAGCACAGGTGACTCACTTTGCCCTCAATAGCTGGAAGGAGCGGACAGAAGCATTTTATACAATTAAATTTAGTGACTAAGAATAATTATTCATATGTTGCTAAGCTTATGATAAGTTTTGCTAACAAAAAGATGTCTTTTATACTTGTGAAATTATATAATTTGTTAATGTACTATCAGGCACAATATAATAAGACTGGGGCTCACTTTCCCCATGCTCTTATATCCGATATAAATTATATCAATGATTAAATGAGAACATTGAGAATGTTTCATGGATATTGGGGTGTATGTACAACATGGAGACATTTGTTAGCTACTTTCTGATTCTTTATTTTCTAAATTTTACTTAACTTTAAATACACTGACTATTAAAATTTATCATAATATTTAATAATTCCCATATAAAAACCCAGATAATTTAATTAAGGTTTTGTGACAGACAAGCAGAGTAAGAGTCATCAAGACAGTAACTATGATGGGAATTATGATTCCATAATATAACTATAACCTAACTATAACCAAACTATAACCTAACTATAACATAACTATGATGGGAATTATGATTCCATAACATAACTATAACATAACTATGATGGGAATTATGATTCCATAACAGACACGTGTCATCAAAACTGGGTTTAGATAGAATTTTATTGATATACTTCCTTTTATTACATTAGGAAAGCCTGATGTCGGTAGTGCCATTTTGTAATATAAATCACCATACATATATTATTTGTCTAAATTTGAATACACATTTATTGTAGTAGCCATTACAGTGTATTTTTATTTCTTTTAAACATATATTTAAATCTACAGCCCAACTTGACGCAGTTCTGTTTCCATTGTGAATGTTAGGGTGACAGGGTCTTGTGGACACACAGCTGATGCCTGTTTTGTTTTGCTTTTTCCGGATGGTTAGTAGGATAAAATGATTTCTCAAGGACTAGACTTTTAGTGTTTAATAGCCTTAAACATTGTTTTGAGCAACAAGAAAGACATAAATTTGAAACTCTAAGAAGTGACACTCTTAGAGAATACGAAGCCTGAAAAACAGTATTTCACTAATCAGAATTTTCCACATACTTTACTACTGGTTTTTTTTGTTGTTGTTGTTTTGTTTTCTTTTTTCTTTTTTTCTTTTTTTTAAAGATATTGCATGGTTTTAGCAACCTAGGATCCAGACCTGACCTATGGCATCAAGAGTTTCTGTTTTAAAAGTTAGGGCTACCTTGGAGTCAGGAGTAATGTTTTATAGCACATCGGAGAGGAAACAGATTCAGGTCAAGCACAAATGCGATCCAGAGTGTGTCCTCAGCAGCTCCGTGTGGAGAGCAGGTGGGTCTCAGGGCTGGGTTCCGGTGCTGAATTTGTAGCGTCCATGAGAAGGTCAACAATTAGTTCCTGTGTTGGCTGCTTGACACTAGAGGATGGAAAGTCTGATTCATGGGCTCTCCAAACCAGCTGGAGCCGAATGAAGAGGCTGTCAGAGAAAAGGGGGTGCACCTAGTGCTGAAAAAGAGATACATTTAGTGTGGGGAAAGAGATGCATTTAGCGTGGAAAAAGGGGATACATTTAGTGTGGAAAAAGAGATACATTTAGTGTGGAAAAAGAGATACATTTAGTGTGGAAAAAGCCTCCCCGCTTACACCTTTCCCTTTCAGTTGTCCCCAGAAAAGCTTTCCGAATTATTTGGGATTCAGTTGAGTCCATGTGCATGCATGAATCTGTAAGACACAGTGTGGGGACTCTTCCTGAGAAGGGCGTAAAAAGGAAGCTAAAGAATCTTAACATGAAAGAGTGCAGCACCCATGTTTTTAATTCTGAGTTGGTTCTGCTAACCTTGAACCCTCTGAGGGCGGAAGTATGGCATCTGCAACCTCATGCCTTACCCCGGTGGAGTCTTTGGCAAATACACCTTTAATAAATCAGCATGTAATTTTAAGGCTGAGAAGGCCTTTAATGGTGATTTGGTCTTACCAGATGGTTTGAAAGGCAGGACAAAAAAGACCCTCAAAGAAGAAAAACTCCAGGCAGCGGTCACTCTGGCCTCAAGATCAAAGCCTTGGCTCTGACCCAGATTTCCTCACACGTGTGACCCAGCGCTCTCCAGTCTACCTTCACAAGGTAAATAGAGAAACTTGCCAGGTATTTTTCAAATTACCCGTGGAGAGTGGCCCGGGTGGCAGGTGCAGCCACCAGACGTGGATGTTGGGTTGGTTCGGTTGTGTTTACTGTTCAGTCTGTTTGCTTTCTGAACAAGAGGGGCCAGGTCCATTAGGTGAGCGCCCAACCCACTGGAGTGGAATCTAACTAAATGAAGTGGTGTCTTTAATGCTGCAGGCTGTGGCGGAGTGGAGGAAGAAGACGCCGGGAATGAGGCAGGGTGGATTCAGGAGAGGGACATCTGAGATGTGTCTCTGGACCAACAGTTACTGTCTCGTAGGGACCCTAACACCACTGCGACTCTTAAGACAAAAGCACTTTTATAATATCAACAAGTATGCTGTGTTTTGAGAAAATACGTTGGATATTTGCCTTTGTGTCATTGACAATTTGTCTGAGCGTCTTTTCATAACCATTGAAGGAAGCAGAAGCCTTGCAACCTTCCAGGAGTTGTTTGTTACGCCAGCCACTCACTCTTTCTTAAATCCACTCCACAATGTGTGTGCGGCATCTACAATGTTTTAAATATTAATAACGTAGAATGTAGGTCATAGTCTTGGGAGGGGCTATAAGAAATCCTCATCTTATCTAATGCGTTTCTTGCACCAAAGGACTTGGGATAATGGCTTGGTAAGGGTACAGGAGAGGGATGTTTTGGGAAATGTTACAAAGGTGTAACACTGCAGTGGATCTTGGAGAAGCGGAGAATTAGCATTCCTGCTCACCTGAGACAGGGAAGCCACGATTATGGCATTAACTAAAACACCACTGTAGACCTAATCCAATTGCTGTTATGCCTTGTGGGTTCAGCGTTACTCCGGTACTGACTCCCATAGAGTAACTGTAGCTGTTCTAGTCTCTGACGCTTGTAGGTAAGGCTGTGCAGAGTCTAAGGCCGAAAAGCCTGCATGCTGATTCCCATCACCCTGACTTGGTAGCGCATATCTCCCCTTCTTGTCTTGGCTTCCTTGTCTGTCAAAGGTGCTGTTGTGAGCTTTGTTTAGAGCTGAGATGGAGCTCATGTGCCCAGCCTGGTTTCCCCAAGTGCTTCTGGGTGGCGTATGCACAGACTGTCTGCGCCTGAGCCAGGGAGTCTGCGGACATTCCAAAGATCTTCTGCCCTGCTCCCCAGGTGGCTCTCAGTTCTCAAGATGGCTTGCCTATGAAGGACTTTGTGCTTAACACATAAAACACTCAGGAAAATGTTGGTTTCTGTAGCAAGAACAATCAGAATGGTTATAAATACGTGTTACACAGTGGTGTTAGATAACCATGATGTGAAGAATTTCCAGAAGTGTATTTTTAATATGGTAGAAATTACATAATGGTTTGTAGTCGCCCGTCTTAATGGAGTTGTACCAGCTGGAATGGCATGACAGGAGACTCCCAAACTTCCATCTGGAGATGTGATGGAGTCTCTTACATTTCCTGACTCCTTTCCACAGTTCTTCCAAGTGGAGACTGCAGCTCATCTCCAGCTGGAAATTTGGGAGCCCTGTTTCCAGTTTCTTTCTCCACGCTGATTATAAAGCAAGACTCAGCTCTGTGTTGCCAATTCCTCCTCCCTTGACTTAGGCCAACATGGCTTAAACAATGGTGAAGACTAAACTTTATACTTGTTCCTTGTCTTTTCTTTGTCAAGGAGACTGCCTAACCTGGCCTATTCACAGCTAGTTGAACTAAAGGTAGATAGGAGACAACCATATACCGCATAACTAAGCCTGGCGTAAAAGGATAAGGACAGCTGGGCAGCGGTGGCGCACTCTTTTAATCCCAGCACTCAGGAGGCAAAGGGAGATCTCTGTAAGTTCAAGACCAGTCTGGTCTGCAGAGTGAGTTCCAGGACAGCTCAGCTACACAGAGAAACCATGTCTTGTCAAAAACAAAGACAAACATCAGCCAAAAAAAGGGAGGAGGAGGAGGAGGATAAGCATGAACCAGCAGATCCTCGTAATTGGAGCCATGGAGGGAAGTTGTCAGCTAATAATGGAGCAGAAACTGAGGGACGTCTTTTAGAAAGGCGAGCCAAGGACATTTGGAAGTCAAAATGTGAGCTACTGAAACCTACCTAGAGAAGAAGCAGAAGACAGTCAGCAGAAAGAGAAAGACATCTTGAGATTGTAGAGAGATGGGAAGAGGGAGATTGGAGAAAGGTAAGAAGTCAAAGTGACCGTTAATCCCAAGATGCCCCTGGGCTCCTGACAGCTTTAGGTCTTCTCTGTAACGACAATGACAATGATTATAACAATGCATGATACTGTGTTACAATGCTAGATACATTCTAGATACAACTGTAACTCGTTCATGGCTTAATTCAGTCAGTTCTCCTAAGAAATCCACAAGGATGGTTTTCTTTCATAAAGTTTGTAGACAAACCTGTTTGTTGCGTCAAGACCCCATCCTCCACCATTCAGGCCCATTCTCACCCAAAACACTGGAGGAAAGAGCTAAATTCCCAGGAATATAATGAGGACAGGGAACCAATTCAACCACATTCCCAGGGACAAGGTTAGTGTCCTGTTCTCATTACCCGACACATCTCCTTGGCTACCAGTCACAGCCCACATCTGTTGTATTAGGATTAACCCTGAGTGGGGATATCTTGTCGTTTTGGATCCCAGTGAGCTGTTAGAACCAACTCCTACAACCTTAATTCAGACCATGTTTCTAGCAATTATGTGTCTCTTTAGCCTCATCCTGACCAATCTGAACTTAGGGGCCTTCACACGTACTGTACCCTGGAGCAAAGGCGTGTGCTCTACTGAGGATGGACGGAGCTCCTAGAACCAGCCTAGCATCCATGACTGTTGCCATAAACAATACTCACCGAGGTCTAGTTCATCAATACTTACCATAAACAATACTCACCGAGGTCTAGTTCATCAATACTTACCATAAACAATACTCACCGAGGTCTAGTTCATCAATACTTACCATAAACAATACTCACCGAGGTCTAGTTCATCAATACTTACCATTGAGCTCCCCCCATCTCCAGATTATGTGCAAACCATCTAACTGCTGCCTACTCTAGCATCACTCAAACTCCGTGAGCTACCCTGGGGGCATCTTGTTGCCATGGAGATTCTGATATCCTGGTTCTCAGTGTCTGCATTTCTAGGAAGCTGGCAGGTGATGCCGAAGCAATCGGTCCGTAGACAACACAGGGGCCAGCAAAACTCGAAAACAGATCCTTGCATCGAAGCAACCAGATGGGGTTTTAAGCTTTGAAGGCCATTTCATCCAAGTTTCAACCAACAACCCATACTGCTGTGATGTGAAAGCAAGCAGATGTACGAAAACAAAAGGATCCTAGGGTGTTCCTAGAGAATTGTCTTTATGAAAACAAGCCGTGGTCACGGCTGACTCATTCCTTTGTTTGCTCTTCCTTCAGTTAGGGCCACAGTCTACCGCATGTCTCCCGTGTATACTGACGGTATTGAGAGACCTAAGAAATGGTTTCCCTATGTCTACACTCTTTGCATGTGAGTTTGCATGCTTTCTGCTTCGATCATGGCTTCTAGCTACGCTTTACTTCAGCCCCCAGATTTTCTTCTAAATTGCTTCAGCTACTAAAACGCAGCAGAAGTCATACTGTGCCAGTTATGAGGCCCCATCTTCAAGAAGCCTTTCTCCCGTCTGCCCTCTTGGATGTCTCCTCCAGAGGAACAGGCCTGCATTGATCAGTGAAGGACAAGGAAGGTGCGATGAAGGAGCTGTTGGAAGATACACAGAAGAGTCCCGCCAAGGCCAGAATTGCTGAGCTGGGGCCCATCTCAACTGTCAATGACCAGGATCATGAGAAAGTGGGATACCTTTCACTTCGTGCTGCAGAATTTAGGTGGGTTTGTTAAGCAGTAAAAGCTAACGGATGCACCTACTATCTGTTGTTACCAAGAATCATTATGGAGAACCCTCTGGACTCTCCCAGGGATGCCATATTGTGTCTAGTTTACAGACAAGCAGCTTAGGGACAGCTAGGAAGCATCCACAGCAAGGCACAGGAGGCGGGTGACAGCTGGAATCCTAACTCCCATCACACGTGGGCTCTCACCACTATTCTGAGAGTGTCACTCTGGCTTGATTCTCTTTTCTTGTTCTCTGCTTGTGCACACGCGCATGCATGCATGCACGCACACCCTTCACTGAGCATTTGACAGTTGCTGTTCTCGAAAGTTCTAGATCAGAGAAACAACTAACACTGCAGCCTCAAGAGTTTGGCGACAACTAATCTTACCAGCTGTTTCTCTTGGGTCACATGACACGGGTTGCTTTTGAAACCATGCGCAGTTTAACCTCGGCTCACTAGCTGAGGCACTCCTTGAGAAACGGCGATGCCCGTCTGCTGATTTAGAGCTTGAAGTGTCTGGCACCTCCTAAAACGAGATCCCAGCATAGTCTCTGTAGCGTGTAGGCACTAGAGAAGGCTGAAGTGTTTTTCCCAGACTCCTAACCTGGGGCCTGGGTCTGGCAGGTCTATAGGTTTTTTCCTAAGCATATGTTTTGGTCTTACAGATTTAGTGAAGGGTTGATTTTCTTCTTTTCCGGATAAGGACAAACTTCATCTTCATGAGATGGTTATTTGCTTCACAATACAAAAACAACTAGAATGCACTCTTCAAATTAAGTCTTCACACAAAGAAGAAAAAGAGAAAAGATGAAGAAAAAGGCAGGACATTCAGAGTAATAGACCACTTTATCCTGTTTTTTTAAAAAAAATTGAACTTCACTAATTCTCACTAATGACAGAAGTCTTTGTAGAGGAACCAATTTCACTGATTACTGAATCATATACAATATTCTGAGAAAGAAATGAAATCTTGGTCATTCAAGACCCTCTGCAACTCTTGCTGAGAAATAGGCGCCCACTGCTGCTCTAATTTGCAGAATGATTGGGTTTGCAGTTTAGTGAACTGAGATAATCACAAATACCACCCAACTGCAAATCTACATTTCGGTCATTAAAGAAGACATTTGTAGGTGGTAAAATGGAGCAGAGCCACGGGGGGGGGGGGGCAAATCACCAGTGCACAGAGTTCAGGGTGAGTATATTCAAAGGTGTGTTGGTTTCTTTGAAGCTATTGCGAGAACAGGATTTCCAATTGAAAGAATTTATTCACCTGGAAAATCTGAGCCAGGAATGTATGATCTCAATGTATGCTTAGAACCCCAATAGTAAAATAATATTCTGGCATGCAAAATCAAAAGCAGCTGTGTACTTAGAGTATGTACCAGATCCTCCGTCAACATAACAGAGACAAGAAACTGAGAGAAAATTTGAATACTTAAGTGAGTTTGTTTATAGACAAAGAAAAATAATGACGTGCTTGGAATACCGGAGTTCCAAGTGATCGATACTGGGAAGCCAGGCTGACAAGAAAAAGAAACGGTCTTGCGTTTGACCGGAACTTGTTCTTTATCCTATGTCCAGGAGCGTTTCTAAGGTACTTTGGCAATGTAAGGCAGCATTGGAACTACCACGATGATCAGTAACTTGTCATTCTGACTCGGACACCTCTCCTGATGTTTTCACCTTTAGTTAAATTGCTGCATTGGTGACAGGGGAAACACAACCAGCAACATGGGAAATGAGAGCTGACTTGTTGCCATGGGAGTGAACCGACTCGACAAATCGATTCGGTGGTTTTGGTATAACAACTTCATGACACTCGGGTCTTCAGTCACATAACAATCAGTGTGGTGACGCTGGAGTATTGATGGAAATCTATTCTTGCTCCATAATCAGTTTTCTCTAACCTAGAACATTCATTATATCCACGCAGACAGGCATCCTTAATTAGGATACCTAGGACAGCAATCCTTTATTAGTGACGTTAAAGCCTGAACGATCGTGCATTTGAACTTGATCGTGCACTTGAAATGCCAAGTGTTCTCTTGGCATTTATACATTGGGTCCTTCCTATGGTAGCACTGCAGAATGCCTGAGGTTAACCTCTGAACTTCAAGGTACTCAGTAATTCAGTAGGAAGTAAGTGCTCACAAAAATCACATGAAAAGCAAAATTTGTCCGTTTGCAACTGAGAAACAAGGTAAGCGCTATCGGTGTTCAGAGGAAAGAGAAATCTGGGAGAGCTAAAAAAAAAAAATGGGGTGTGGAAATATGTCTGAGAGGAGGGCTCAATGGAAACAAAGGGTTGCCAAGGCAAGGAAAGAAAAGCAAGTCTAAGGTATGAGCAATGTTGTGTGAGCAATTTTGGGAAATTGAACTGAGCAGAACCTCTTCTAGGGCCTGTGATCTGTGATCCTTGGGTTCACAAAGAACTAGGTGAAATAAGCTGAGCGATTTGGCTTGGTTAACCATTTTCAAAGAAAATGCGGCCAACCTATGAATCCTTTTGACCGTCCACTAGGTTCCCCAGCTCACAAACCACAAGCCAACAGCATGGCAGAGCTCTGACCATTATAACATTAAGGACTGGGAACAAAAAATAATGGTTATAATTTAAAAATCCTATACAGCTTCTAATTTAAAACATAGCTAAATATTTCATGAATTCTAGAAGAAACTAGAGTGGGAATTATGAATATTCCCACTCAATATTACGTTGCTCAATATATGTGAGCAACGTAACACTGTGCTCATAAGGACATAAGGATGCGATGAACAGAGACATGTACACCCATGAATGCTTGTGCCTGGCAGAAGTCACATCAGCTATTAATGAACTAAATGGGTAACATGGTCAAAAGGGAACAGTGTAAGGAGAGTATTAATGAACTAAGTACCAAAGGTGTAACACAGTCATAAAAAGGATGGTGTAAGAAGTCTAAAGAATGAAAAACAAAGGATATTTAATACAAGAAACAAAACCAGACAAAAGGAAAAGCAAACACATGAATGAAGTAGTAGCAAGGTTAAGATGAATTCCTTGGCGTTCTGACGGCAAATGTAGAGAGGGGCAGAGCAGAAAAACTTTATCAGCATTAGGAGCAAAAGTGGGACCTATCTGTTAGTACACCAGGGACTGCAAGACAATGAATTATACCAACACTCAGAACAAATTTCTAGGAATACACAGATAATCAAGCAGACTCAACAATAAACACAGCCTTGGAACAATCTATGCCAACACAGAAGTTGAACCTGTAGATTAAAAACTTTCCCCAAGGAAAACACTGGGTCCAGATAATTCCTACAGGTCCTCAGAAATGTTTTAGAAATAGCAAATGTCAGCCTTAAGTGCTTTAAAAAACAAAACAACAAAAAAACCTTTTATTTTCTTCTTTGAATGTTACATTTATTTTTACGTGTATTGATCATACCTCCCTCCTTTAATTTTTGTGTATTATTAATAACCCCTGAATCCAATTGGTGTGGGGTCAGCCCCTGGCATGTGAAGAGCTTTCTCGTAGCCACACCCTCAAAGGAAGGTGATCCTCCCTCCCCCAGCAGCTATTCGCTGATTAGTTCTTTTGACAGGGTTGGGAGCTTGGGGCCCACAACCATTCTACATTTAACTGGTTTGATCTAATGCAAGTCATATGCAGGTAGCAACAGTTCCTATGGGCTCGCATGTGCAGTGGTCCAGCCGTGTCCATTTCACAGCTCTCCTCTTCATTCTCTGGGGCTTACGTGATCTCCGGCTGCTCTTCCATGGAGTTCCCTAAACCTGAATGGCAGGAGGGTGATGCAAATGGCCTATCATGTTTACACACTCACTGTTTCTTACCCCTGGCACTTTGACCAGCTACTAATGTCTGTATAAACTCCTAACCAACTGTAAAATGAAACGTCCCTGACAAAGGTTGAGCGCACCACAAATAAGGATTAACACAAACATTACATTTAGAAGATGCTTTAGACAATACGATCATCGAACTATGCAACACTGGTCTCCCCAAGCTCCCGGAGGGTCTACAGCCTCCCCAATCATGAGCTTCTAAGTACACAGTACTGGTATGAATTCCCGTGGAAGTAGGTCTCATGTTCAGTGAGAAATAGATTTGTTATCCCCATAAGCTTCATGCCATCATGGCACAGAGGGCACATCTTGCCAGCAGGTCTATATTACAACATGCAAGGTCTGGTTCTGAGTGAGATCACCCATGTGTCTCCCGCCCAGGAGCCTGCATAGCTCCTTTTGGCACCATGGAAGCTACCTGGCAAGGAAAGACTCTTTCGGTCAGTTCAAGGTTGCTTTCTCCATGTCCTTCAGCCTGAGTGAGTTATGTCTTCTGCGACCATCTGATCATCACGAGCAATCAAGAGAAGCGGCAACAGCCTAGGACTTCCCTGGCTAATAACTTATAAGGTGTATATCATGCCTGGCACTGAGATTCTCATTTAATAAACCGGTGTCTTCTTGAAACAGCTTTGTCCATCCATGCAGGGTAATTCTGTCCAAAATGCGCGCGCACACACACACACACATACACACACACACACACACACACACATACACACACACACACGTGCATATTGTCTGGGTTTCTGTCCTGCCTGGTTCCCACAGTCATTAAGTCCCAAAGAAATCACACAGAGGTCTACATTAATTATAAACTGATTGGCCCATTAGCTCAGGCTTCTTATTAACTCTTAACACTTATATTAGCCCATTATTCTTTTATATGTTAGCCACATGGTTCGGTAACTTATTCAGCGAAGCAGTAACATCTTGCTTCTTCTGTGGTGGGGCTCACAACTGCAGAAAGAGCTTCCTTCCTCCCAGAATACTCCTGTTCTCATTGACCCGCCTCTACTTCCTGTCTGGTTGTTCCGCCTATACTTCCTGCCTGGCTACTGACCAATCAGTGTTTATTTAAAATATAATTGACAGAATACAATTGTCCCACACCATGCACACACACACATACACACACACACACGTGTATTTAAATTAGCTTACAAACTAGTGAAATTTCCATAAAGCTATTTTGTGTATCCTTAGTTTGGCCTAGCCCTCTGCCTACCCTCTACTCTCCCCAATCCCACTATAATCATTAAAGCCTTTAACCTCCAGTCCATCTCCTTGTAGGGAATTGTTCTCCTTGGGTTGGTAAATGGTATGATGCCATAAACCTTTTCTATGCAGGCTTAATTATGATTAAGTCTTTCACCAACACCTCATTTCCCCACCCCTGCTTGAACTTTTCTACCCATAGCAACCCATTTTTACTGTCTTTTAAAAAATTTTAATTAAAATATATTCATTTCCCCGTTCTCTGTCCTCTCTCCATCTCCATCTCATATTCCCACTTCATTCCCTCTCAAATCAACGACTTTCTTTTCTTTGATTACTATGGTAATGCACACACTCACACACATGCGCACACACACATACATGCACATACCACATGCACACGCATGCACACACATGCACACACACGCACACATGCACACACATACATGCACATACCACATGCACATGCATGCACACACATGCACACATGTGCACACACACATACACACACGTGCATACACACATGCACACACACACACACAGAGCGCTAGTTGTCATTCTGCCTGAATTTTACTATTCTCTCTCCCTAAGGCATCCATCCCCAGTAGCCCATTTCTATTTCCAGGTTCCCACGTGTGCTTGAAGTTTAACAGAAAACCCAAAGATAAGAAGCTATGGACCACATTTGAGGAAGAATACAGCACGTGCATCTTTCCAGGCCCGCAGGATCTCACTCAATACCATTTTTGCTGTAAAATAAGGTAGCTCCGGAGCCAACGATCCTGACTGTAAACCTTTCTCGGTATCTGTCATGGGAGATCAATGTGGACTGTCCCCGGGGATGGCAGGGGTGAAGTCAGGCTCCTTCCCATCAGGTTCTTCAGAGAGAGTCAGAGAATTCCTAGACAATGGCACTGTGCGCATCTTTATGACAAAAGCCTGAAACCAGTATAATGGGAGAACACAACAGAAAACCGTTGAAAACTGGGCCTGGGATGTTCCATTCTGGCATAGTTTCCACTCCACGGTCAGCAAAACGTAACCACCTTGAGAATATTTCAGCCCCTAAAATTTTAAGACAATCGGCATAAACATTTCCTAGAGTTTGGGACTGAAAAAGGACGTTTTGCAGGCTATTTCTGGGAGGCAGTTGTCTGGGGTAGATAGTACAATTTAAAATGGTGACATAAAACACAATGAAGTGTAAATATTTTGACAGAGTCACTTGCCCGGCTTTCCTCTGCCCCTGTGCGGTGCCCGATAATCTTCCTGGTGGGCTATCTTCCTCCCGAGTTATCTCAGCGTTCATCCTGCTTTCGTCCGAGTAAGGCCAGTATTTCCCGAGTTGTCAGCCGTTCAGCTGTTGCTGAAGATGTTCAAAATCCGAGCAAACCTGCTAATCATGGCCAACAAAGCGGCTTAATCCCGGCTGACTGGCGATTTGTTTTGCAGCCTTTGGTGCAACAGAGAGATTGGAGTTTATAAAAAGAGGTAAATATTCAGTTAGAGATTAGAAGCTGAAAAAGGGGGAAAGACTCGCTTCCCCGAGACCACACACTGGTAGGGCACCTCCCTCGAGCAATTGTTCTGGAGCATTTCATGTTTCTCCCCCCTCCCCAACCCTGGCTTCTCCACTGCCCATCCTCCTCCTCCCTCTGCCAACGAAGGTTTGATTGACGCGTGTCACTGCCACAGAGAGGAAGAAGCTTCAGGAAGGAGGAGGGAGGGGCTGGGGGGGGAGCCGCCACCTCAAAAGCCCCCGGAGTCAAAAGATGATTCAGTCTTTCTGCCCGTGTTTTCTCTCTCTCTAAATTATTCAGATCTGGGTGGCATCTTGGATAAGTGGCATTCTGACACAGCTTACGGGATTGTCTCACTAACACCATTGAGCCGAAGCTGCCTTCCATCTAAAGATGTAAAAGGAGAGATCTTTACTATAATCTGATATGTCTACAAATGGAAGACAGTGACATTCAAAAGACTTAAACTATTTGATCAGTTATATTCATTTTTGACTTACAGTTTGGTCCGATCCATCTAAGAGTGATCTTTATGAGCCCAAAGGAAGGACAAGTTCTTATTTGAACCTCTTTAAAGAGTATTGACGGCAGATAGGGGCTGTTGGATGGTTTCGAGGCGGAGGCAGATGGCAGACAAGAAAAGTGTAGAAGTTTCTAGTAAAAAAAAAATTAGGAATACCTTGCATGTGAGATATATAAAAAACTTCAGCCTGGAGTTATGCCCTAATTCTAGACCAGAAATCTCATTTTTAGCTGTGGGATCTTGGGACACTGACAGAATAACCCACAGAGTGTACTTTTTTCCCTCTGGCAAACATGAAAGAAAACTGGCGTCGTCTTCCTTGCATTTTAGGGCCATGGGATTAGCCATTGAGTTGTTTGGACGCTATTCTTCTTAGCAGACTATTACCTTTGTGGAGAGTGACTCTAACTGGAACTTTAAAGCTCTGTTTGCTTCACTGACAGCTTGTCTGTGCCCTGGCAGCAGGCTTGTGCTCCATGCCTCGGAGGTGGGATGAGGAACAGTCGGTGAAGGAGGTGGGATGAGGAACAGTCGGTGAAGGAGGTGGGGATACGAGCGTCCTGATTCTGATTGTCAGAGAATTCAATCTGTGGCTTTTGTCTTGTCATGTTTTGCTTTACTTTTTCTTTTGTCTGTCTTCTTCTGAAGTCTTACTTATTTCCTCTGCACATGTTAACCCCACTTTTGTTTTCAAAAATAGTAGGTTTCTCAATTAGCTTCCTTCAGAAACTGTCGATAAAGTCACTAGAGAACAGAGGCCGTTTCGTGTTTGAGATGAAGGAGAAATCATGTAGGCACGAGATGCTCGGACAGAACCACTCTTCTCGTGGACTGCCTTATGATGGCTCACAAAGTATCCGCGTTTCACGCTGTCCCTTCTTTTCCCCTCTTAGTAACATGCTGTGGAAGTTTTGTTCCTAGGTTTAATAAACAAAAATACAGACTGCCCAAGAAATATGCAGTTAAAAACAATGAATAATGATTATGTGGTGGCTGGGATACAACAGCAGTAAATGTTTATTTACTATTAATTTGGGCATCCTGTGCTTTACCTGACAAGTCTTTAAGAACCCCTCAGCGCGTCTTTTAGATGCTCAACAGCTCTGCTTTTGCCAGGGTTTTATTAGCCTTGAATAGAATCGAGTCCATGAGAAAAGTCTGCACTTGGAAAATATGCTTATTTATGCATTAAAAGAAATATTGCTGAGGTCAGCTATATTCTGGAAGCTGGGTAAGGTCCTTGGGGTACAAGCTGGGTAGCGTAAAGTCCATGTTGTTATGTAGTTTATGGACTAGCAAGAAGGAAGCAGACACTTAAAGTGTGTTCACATTATAAAGGACTTAATTCCTACTGTTATATGGCCCATGAGGACAACATATAACACAATGAGAATATTTAACAGAAATACCTAACCCTGTGCGGGAGACTGGAGCAGCCATCCTCGAGGAAGTGACATTTAACCTAGGAAAACTGGGTACTGAAAGATAGTGTCCTCAGCGGAAAAAGAAGAAGTAAGTCCGTTTATATCTCATCGGGGAAATGCACTCTGATAACACCATTGGCAGGTTAATAGGGGGTCATACTGACTTCTTTGATTTCAGAAGTATGAAGGCCAGGTATGTTTCTTCAGTACTGAAAACAGCAACAGGGGAGTTGATTTTCCACCTTGACAAACTCCGGGGAAAACAAGTGGGTGATAAATTCTGCTTAACAGCTAAGCTTGGAAGTTCAAAAAATTTAGACGGCTGCATCATTATTGAGAAGTCAGTCTCAATAATGTGTAAAAAAAGTAGTATTGTTCTTAAATACCTATGGACAATTAGAAACAGTGAGAGCAAACAGCACATAGCCAACAGTTGTAGGTATCTGGGTTAAGCCTTTTCTCTACCTGGAATCAGAGTTCTGACACTGAAACATCTTCTCTGCCGTTTTTCTACTTGTGTGATCACACGCACATCATCTCATAGGTGTAGAAAGCCATACAGATGCAGAAGGCATTGAAGTCTACCCAGTAGCTGGGTCGGGAGCCCTTTCAAATAATTTGCACACAGTAAATTATAGGCGGAGACTGTTCATTCAGTTCCCAGCCCCTCAGACCTGAATAATAACACAGAAACTATATTAATTGCAATTTTGTTTAGCCTATTAGCTCAGGCTTCTTATTAACCAGCTCTTATCTCTTAAATTAACCCATTTCTATTAATTTATGTATCAGCATGAGGTGGTGGCCTACCGGTAAGGTCTGGCATCTTTCCCCTTCGTCAGCTATGTGGTGTCTGCTTGACTCTGCCTACTCTCTCTGTATATCTCTGTTTGGATTTCCCACCTGG